>NW_023650879.1:25000-27500 GCF_015228065.2 Penaeus monodon | reverse complement strand
GGAGGATAGGTTACGAGCTGATGATTACATAATAACCATCACGTAGCAGTATTATGATAGTATTTTATGTATGCATATTTAAACCTTTTCTCAATTGAGAGCGTAAAGAGTGAGGCCTACAACGATCTGCGCGTGCAAGAAACTCCCATGTGTGAGGTAAGAGCGGGACGGAGGAATCGGCGAGCCCTCTTCCACGGTGTCGAAAGGCCAATCGCCCGAGAGGGATAATCAGCATCGCCTCATGTTCGATCGGTAGACAGTCCCAGCACGAAGGTCATCAGCAACCACAGACCCGATATGATCCGCGTCGAGGGCCATGGACGGCTCCCACGGCGCGCTCGCGGATGATTATTTGAAAGGGAGAGTACAAGCGCGTACGCAAAAGACAATATAAACGAGGGGAAGGAGCCTTACCTTATAAAATTTCACCTTATTTGGAGCGAAGTATTTTAATGTATGCTCTTTCCTATTAAATCCCATGTGAAGTACTTTGTTCCCATCCGTTGTAACGTTTCAACAGCTCGCCCCTGTGTGCCGGAAACCATATAATTTAGTTCACGCCAACACACGGGATGGACATCACTCGTGGCTTTGCTTGTGCCTTATTTTTATTGATTCACTCTTTTAGTTTTATATTCCCAGTGTTCTATTAATTTATATTTTAACAAGAAATCGCTTCAGCTATGTTCATAGTAATTAATAATGTGACCTCGGAAATACAAGAAAATCCAAGATTTCAGCCAACCTCGGTCTGACCTGTCATCCTGAGTGAATAGACCCGATTCCAAAGCCATAGCTGTCGTGAGGGTAAGGGTCACGGGGATGAGTAAATAAAACAAAAATGAGAAGCAACTAATGAGGCATGATCAAACACGATATGGCAAAACAAATAAAAGGGAAAGGTATGAGGGTGTGGGTGGAGGGCGGAGAAAGTTAGGTGTGCGCTGAGGGAGATGAAACAGTTCGAAGTTGACAAGAGGGGAAGAAAGGAGAGTGGATAGATAGATACACATAACAAATAAAGAAATAGAGAAAGGGGGGTCATATAACAATAATACTGATCACTTAAGAGGAAAAAAACAGCACCATCTTCGCCAAGCATTTGACGGCAACACAAGTATAACAGCCCTTTTCTCTTAAACAAAAAACGATCATCAACTACCATATCGTCTAAGGTCAGAGGATACTATGAACAAAGCTCCGCGAAAGACAAATGTACCCGCAGACCCAGCGTACCGGGACAGGAGCGCGAAAGTGCCACTGGCCGACCGATCAATGCGTTCCACTACTCTGTCTGGGGACATCCTCCCTGACAGACAGAATCCCTGCCGGGGGAAACCCCCCCCCCAAAATGTATATATTAGTAGTATACTCTTTGATTGTGAAAAAAAATCTACTTATGAATAATAAATGCACTGCATGAGGTCATCTTAGTCTGTTCTACCCAGTATTGTTTAAACTTGAGTGACCAGTGAGAGCTAAAAAACTTATAAATATACAGCCTGCGTACGACGAGCTCCACCGAGTGGACGGACGAGGCTGCTGCCCCGATTACTAAGGCCATCAACCCGACACAAGGAGGATCCGAGAATTGCCAGGGAACCACGTTGAAAATAAATGAACTGCACCACGTTGCGCGAAGGGTACACTGAAGGGTGACCACTCTGATTAAGGTCTTAAACCCTTAAAAAAGTTAATCTTACAAAATTAAAGATTGATCAGAAATGAAAACGTACCTATCGTAGACTCACATGGCGAAGAACGGTTGACGAAATCAGGTGATGTCGGGCGCAATAACAGTCGTTTGTACGTAAGCATGAACTCCTCTGGTAAATGGATCGCTGAAGGTCAATGACTTCTCTTCGTTGGATGTGACAGGTTAGAGACATGCCATGTCAGCCTTCTGATCTCAAGCAAGTACAGGGACAAAATACAAATAGGTCACTACTTTTTAGCATTATTGTGGTTTTCATTATATTATATCATTAAACAATATTATTATATTTATCATATCATTTATGTAATTCAAGAATCTGAGATGATGTGATGCACAACAAAATCCCACTTCAAAAAAGAGTCAGTAACACCTGCATGGGCTTTTCTCTATTTCTCTTCATCATCATCATCATCAAGGGCCAACACAATGGGGGCACATGGCGCATCCATCCTCTGCTTCCCGCCACGAGGATCTCGCAAGGTGAGTCTGGGGGGGGGGGGGGGGGGGCAGGGCCACGGCCCATCTCTATTCCTCGTGACAGGTCTTGTCGAGCTGCCCAAGCATTGATCTCCTGGGGTCGCCCACAGGTCTCCTCCACCCAGGGTGTCTCGCAGAAGATAAACCTGATAGGAGGGTCGTCACAGGGCCCATGCCAGTCTCATGGTATAACCGCCGGTTGGACATGTGGTCCTGCCAACTGGACCCCATGATCCAGGGAAAGGACTTGTTACAAAAGCATCAAGGCGAGACTCCAAGACACTGGATAGCGTCAGTTTGATTCCA
>NW_023650879.1:0-17500 GCF_015228065.2 Penaeus monodon | reverse complement strand
GCTCACCCTTTACCTAAGGCATTGTCTCTGTGTTCTCTTACTGTTTGAACTCTTCTTAATAAGGGTCAAAAAACTGTTATAACCACTATCCCTGCCAACATCACAACCATTGTACCCGAGTTTCATAGCCTTCTTTACATAGACACACACACACACACACACATATATATAATATATATATATATAATATATACTAATATATATATATTATATGATATATATATATGTATATTCATATATACATACACTTATACTATGTTTGTTGTTTTTTTAACGGTAGGTCATGGTCTGAGCCGCCGTGGTCACAGCATGATACTTAATTGGAGTTTCATGTTGATGATGCTCTGGATGAGTACGTGGTAGGGTCCCCAGTTCTTTCCATGGAGAGTGCAGGTGAAAAAGATCCAATAGTTGAAATTTGGGGTACAGACGAGTACTGCGTATTAGTGGGGACAGAGAAGAGACGAATGTATGAAAGTGCTGAGCGAAAAATATAAAATTGTAAAGTCCGGCTGTTGGGCATCTGAACAGAGGAAATTAAGTTTATTGGTCATGTAATGAGAAGTAAAAGTATTGAGAAAAACTTGCTGACAGGGATGGTGATAGGAACAGAGGAAGAGCAAACCGAAGACAGACTGAGCGACAATATCAAAGATATTTGCGGACTGTCGATTGGTACAAGTGAAAGAAAAGCGTAAGGATCGAGTTTGAGTGGCCGAAGGATGGTGGAGGAGGTCCACGCTGACTCAGACATGAGCAAACCGTTATTGATGATGATACAACATATGTACTATGTATTATGTGTTATATGTATATACACACATACACCACACACACACACACACACACACACACACCACACACACACACACCACACACACACACACACACACACACATATAATATATATATATATACTATATCTATATTATCTATATATATATATATATTGTATATATGTATATGTATTACTATATATTTGTAATATGTATATCTATATATATAATATCTATATATATATATATATATATATTATTGAGAGAAATGATTACTTAAAAAGTAACACAGGCACTCTCCCGTGAAAGAACTCGGGACCCTACCAGTACTCACTCCAATATCATCACAACATCGAAAACTACAATTTAAGTATCATGCCGTGACCACGGCGGCTCAAACATGAACCACAGTTTAAAAAAAAAAACAAAAAAAAAAAAAAAAAAAAAAAAATATATATATATCTATATATATTTTATAATAGTTTATAATATATATATAATATATATATATATATATATATATATTTTATAATATCTGTATATAGTATCGGCTTGGACCAGTGCTGCCTTGGACGTTCAGTCCAATTATGGTCAAAAGGTTATGGGAGTCAACACATACACCTTGTGGCATCTGTAAGATGAAAAGCTCGGGAGTCAACCCCGAGGGGGGAAAACTACGGGCAGTTCGTTGTGCTTGCGACCTCGTTCTGGACAACTCTGCGATGCCGCTTATCGGGTTGGCTTTCCTGCGATCAATCAGGCCTGCGCGGAGAGGGAAGCCTGCTGCATGGGCAAACAGCTTACTCCTCATATTCTTTCGCCCAAGCAAAACAGAAATCATAATATCAAAGTCCAACATGGTACATTTATATATATGTATGTAATATATATAGATATAAATAATATATATATATATCTTTATCTATTATATATATATACTACATATATAATTTTTTTTTTTTTTTTTTTTTTTTTTTTTTTTTTTTTTTTTTTTTTTTTGTAACGGTAGGTCTGTCTGAGCCGCCTGGTCACAGCATGATACTTAATTGTAGTTTTCATGTTGTGAGGCTCTTGGAGTGAGTACGTGGTAGGGTCCCAGTTCCTTTCCACGGAGAAGAGGATAGAAGAGATAAGGTGTCATTTAGTATTGGCTGGGGCAGAAGGTGAAGGTCCCCATTCGGCTAAAGGATGGGCCGTCTTGCGGTGCTGTGCTGTTGTTGTTCGCTGGAGGATCGGGGAAATCCTCACCTCGTTTCGGGGCTCTGCGGCTTAAAGCACACCTAGCGCTGTGTAAGCGCGCAGGAACGAGGGGAGCCGCTGTCCAAGAGCGCGGACGTGGCTGTGGACCTGTGTGACCCAACCTGGGAAACTACGCTGATCTCCAGGTTGCGGGGTCGTGCTGCTACAGGTACTCCCCCTCCAGAGAGCGAGCAAAGCGGTGGTGAAGTCGGAGATCAACGGGGAACCCAACCTGGGTAACTACGCTGAACTTCAGGTTGCGGGGTCGTGCTGCTACACCGGTGTTTCCCTTTTAGGTAATCATTCTCTCTATTTTATCGGGCTTGGGACAGCACTGATTTGGGCTGTCTGCCCACCCAGTGGCTAGGTAGGTAATCGAGGTGAAGGTCTTGCCCAACGGAACAACGCGCCGGCCGGTGACTCGAACCCTCGAACTCAGAATTGCGTCGTAACAGTCTTGAGTCGATGATATAACGCTCGGCCACCGAGGCCTTGTGTATATATGTCTGTCATATATAAATATATATATGTACACACATAGACATATATGTGTATGTAATCGTATATATACAGGTGTGTGTATATATATATAGAATATTAATATTATATATATATATATATACATACACACACACCACACACACACACCACACACACACACACCCACACTAACACACACACACACAAACCCCACACACAACACATATATATGTACTATATTTAGTGTAAACCACACACACACACACAAAACACACACACACACACACACACACACACACACACACACACACAACACACAAACACACACACACACTCTATATATATATATAATATATATATATTATCTATATTATACATATATATATATGAATGTGTGTGGTGTGTGTGTTGTGTGAGGTGTGTGTGTAAAAGTTAGTATGCATACACACACACACACACACTCACACACACACACACACACACCACAACCACCACACACACACAACACACACACACACACACACACACACACACACACCACACACCACACCCTTAAGAGGACATCGGTTCGTTATACGGTATAGAAACCCTATACATTGGCTTGCAGGGGTGGGGGCATGATACTGGGTCTTCTCGGCTTTCACGCTTTATCATAGAGTGAAGACGCAGATAAAGAACACACGAGACATGCTATTATACGGGTAATCGCTGTATGCGAGTCGCAGCCAGCTCGCCGAGAGGGGAGGGCGGAGCTGCCTTACCGCGTCGGGGTGACTTCACACGAACTCCCGGTGTCAAACGAGATCAGATGACCTCGTCACTTGCGCCCTTGCTGAGTGAAAGGTTATATTGGACTTTTGGATCCACGTGGAAAACAGCCACGTGGTTCCACTGGTACTGAAATAGAATTATCCACATCCTATATTCGTGGTGGAAGTCACGGTGGTGCAGCTGGACCCTATGTGGCTGCCTGTCGTCGTATCTCTCCGTCTGACGAAAAACGTGTCTATTATGCGGATGCTCCGCCGAGGACAGATTCTTACTTCTGTTGTGGAACTGCCAAAAGTAGAACAAGTCGGCAGGTACGTGTGTCCCACCACAGAGGAAAGGCAGCTTGTGAGGAAGAGGTGTGAAACGTAAACCATTTGATATTGCTATTGTATGTTCACACACACTATCGTAGATATGATGGTGAATGAAAAACACCAAAAATGATTACCTAAATTTCTACTCCCCTTGAAGATCATGGTCAGCCACCCAGTATAAAATGCCAGTCAACTACATGATGTCAACAGTGCGCCACATTGCAATTCAAGAAACACCACGTGTGTGTGTGTGTGTGTGGGGTGTAGTGTGTGTGTGTGTTGCCTGTGTTTGTGTGTGTGTGTGGTGTGTAACTTTAGTGCTTACCTCGGTGTGTGTGTGTGTGTGTGTGTGTGTTGTGAACCATACACACACACATGTAAAGATGTGAAAGTACAGTAAGGTTGAAAATGGAACTAGTGGAGTATCGGCAGTGATCAAGGTTTTTATATTTGAAATGGACTCCTTTGATGAAATGTAGCACTTATGAGGATGATGATAAATCCATGATGTACTAAACACATGGTATTCACCTATTCACGTGTGTTTGATCTGTGGAAACCGCTTCCTATCCCAGGGCGACCCCAGTCTGCCATGTGATGAGAAACACCATCCAAACAAGTATTACTGTCATTAAGCAAGCCCAAGATGCCCTGATTAGTGTTGAAGATGTAGACAAAATCATCCATGACCCATGCATATGGGTCAAAATACTGGAAGCACTTTGACTCACCACCTTCCAAAAAGGCATGAGCCACACTCTAGGCAGGCAAGGCATGCGAGTCTTTTGGACCAAACATGGAGTAGTGAGATGCAAAAGATATTACAATTGCAGTTTACTATACTTCGCAGCTACAGAAAACTGTGGGAAGCTATCAAAAACAAGAGGTGTGAATGTTGCTCCAAAGGTGTCTGCTTCTATAAGAGAACGCCTGTTCACAACTTTCACATTTCTCAGCGGGGGGTTGTGATAGATAGCACGACTTTTCCTCATCCTCTTTAATCTCCTGACCTTGCACCATCTGACTTTCTCCTCTTTCTGTACATGAATAATTTTGAAAGGCAAAACCATCCAAAGGAATGGGGGGGGGAAAAGAAATTGCTGATTTCGAAGTAACTTTATGGCATCAAATGTACACACACAACAACACACACACACACCACACACACACACACACACACCACCACACACACACACACACAATAATATATACATATATATATATATATATATATATTATATATATATATATATATATCTATATATATGTATATATATATATATGTATTATATATATATATATATATATATATATATATATATATATATATATATATAGATTCCAGTCACCGATCGGTGTTTGATGGAACTACTATGTGCCATGTGTCATGGGGTCGGGCTCGTCAAAGGACATCGAGTGGTTGGTTGAAGATTGTTAAGGAATTGTTTTTATCAGTCTACCTCGAGCTTGCTTGCCTTCTAATTTACCTCAAGATAAGCGTTTTCTAAAACGGATTGCATATCTGAGGAATTTGAGTTGTGCTCGGATCACTCTGATTTTTTTGAGGTCAGAGTAAGGGGTGCGCATCATCCGTAGTAGAACCACATTTCTGCAGCCTCTATATTGCGCTCTGTTTCAACCTCGTTGTCCAGGACTCGCAACCCCTATAGGGGAATCGACCATATGAATATATATAATTATATATATATTTTATATATATATATATTATATAATATATATATGTGTGTGTGTGTGTGTGTGGTGTGTGTGTTGTGGGGGTGGTGTGTGTTGTGTGTGTGGGTGTGTGTGGTGGTATATACACTAAACACCACACCCACACCCAACCCCACACACACAACACACACACCACACCACAAACACACCACACACACACACACACACCCAAATTATATGAAATATATTATATAAAAATATATATATTATATATTTATATATAATTATAATATGTATTTATATAATTATTATTAAATATTTATATATATAATTTATATTATTCAATTAAAATAGTATATATTAATTATATATATAATATATATTATATTATATTATATTATATAAATATAATGTGTTAAATGCATGCATAAAAAATGTATTATACATAAATTTCACACACAAAAACCCCACACACACATACCCCACACATCCACCAAAAAATCACACACCACAAAATCCCACACCACACAACACACACACACACCCAACCCCACACAATACACAACACAACACACACACAACCCACACACACACACCACACACACACACACCACCACCCAAAACCCCCAAAACACACCACCACTCATACACATCCATATTATAAATACAAAAATTATTATATTATTAATATATTATAATATATATATTATTTATGGATATATATGGGGATATTAAATATATAATAATATAATATAATATATATATATATATATATGTAGTAAATATATAATATATATTATATATTTATTTATATTAAAAATATTATTATTATTTTAATTAATATATATTTATATTATATATATTTTTATATGTTATAATTAATATATATGTATATGTAAAATTCTATTAATATTAATTATAATATTATATTATTAAAAAAAAAAAAAAAAATTTTATTATTGTGGGTTTTGTGGTGGTTTGTGTTGTTGTGGTGTGTGTGTTGTTGTGTGGTGTGTGTGTTGGTGTGTGTGTGGGTGTTGTGTGTGTGTGTGTGCTGTGTCTACATATATATATATCTATATATATTATCTATCTATCTATATATATATATATATATCTATCTCTCTATATATTATAATATACTATATATATTATTAGTCTATCTCTATATCTATCTCTATATATAATCTCTATCTATCTATATATATCTATATCATTATTATGTATATATAATCTATATATTATATATATATATATTATATATCATATATATATTATATAATTATATATATAATACAGGAGAGAGAGAAATGAGCTACAGCACTGAGACTCACCACTTCCCAAGCGGGAACACAATAATGTCGAAGATCTGCCACAGAGGGCCGCGGGCGACGCAAGTCATTTCTTCCCGTGACCGTTCGAGGAGAGGGGAATTACCACACATTTGGGAAACCGGTATATGTTTAATGTTTGGGATAACGATGGTAATAAAAAAGGATAATGATAATAATGCCGATAACAATTTGTTATTGATAATAATAATAGTAATATAATACCAGTAATGATATCCATAAAGTAATGATAAATGATATGTTAGAATAAATAATATGTGGTGAATGATAATTATTATTATCATGATCACTAATAGAGTGATGATCATAATAAATTGACATACATTTCTAATAACAATAATAATAAGTAATAATTATTATTATTATTAATGTCATTTATTATTAGTATTTCATTATTAATTCTTATTAGTATTATTGTTATTATATATGATGAGTAAAATAATGTTAATAATATGGATGATAGATGGTATAGTAATGATACGTAATGATAACGGTAAGGTAATACAATATACAAATGATATATTATGATCATATAAATATAAGTGATAATCTAATATTATTATAAGGTAATAGCAGAAATAAGATAGTATGATAATACTAGAAACTGATATATTAATAATAATACATTAATGATAACGATAATCTATAATAATTGTGTCATAATAATAAAAGATGAAACGAAAATAGGAATGATGCGAAATCATAAAGATAGTTTATGGTATACTGATGATTATAATAATAATAACAATGATAATAATCTGATTAATGATAATAACATTGTAGTAATACATACTGGGGGGGGGGGTGTTTTTATTGATAACACTAATGACCAATGATAATGACTAATAGTAATGGAATAATAATGGTTATAGTTATAGAATTGCTATAATACTTGTAGTGAATTTCCCCTGGCTCAGAGCTTGTCACCCCGCGGATTTCGGCCGCCTGTTACCCCTGACCTACGAAGCTATTGGGAACTCTACAGGACTCCTTCGCCACCTGCAAGACGACGGCTTTGTCCGTTTTCCTGTGCTTTGTCTGTGTGTTTTTTTTTCTTAATAAGAAAGAACCTGTGTTTTTTTATATCCATCTGACTTACCTTTCCCCTTGGTCGTGTCTTCTACACTAAATTTCTACTGCCGTCACACTATTTTGTAATTACTATCTTACCTTATTCTTGGTCTTTTTGCCTCGACGATTGTTTTCTCTGGTTTTTCTCTTTGTGTTTTTCCTCGTTTTCCCTCACGGATCCCTTCTTTTCACTTTTTCGTACTTTCCGTCTCTTTTTATTCTTTTGTTAAATGTGCCCATTTTTGTATGGTGTTATTATTCTTTTTTATTTATGTATATTTAAACTTGTTTTAACCCCACCATACACTCGTTTATAAATAAATGAATTGCATTATGGGTAAAACCTCACCAACGCAGGGAATCCAACATATAAAGGTCCAAGCCAGGTCGGGTCGTTGGATTTTTTAGTCTGCTGACTGGCGCCTTCTCTTGCTGCGGCGGTTCCTCTGTTCGTTCATGTAATGTTATGTGTTTTCTCTTGTACATTGGTTATGTTCACAATATTTGCGCGTATAATTTGGCATGCATGGAAATACTGATCGCCAACGTCCTTGTGGGATGGGCCACTATCCCACAAGATGCTCTTTTTATGTTGCCTTTTCTAGTCACTCTGATGTTATTTCATTGTTCGTTTTTATGTACTACGGATCACTTTCAATCACCCGATCATCCTAAAATACGCCAAACCCACATGGACATTACGTAGTTGGGTAACACCTGCCAACATCTCAACTCTACGGGGTTTGATTTATCCTCTATATAATAATATAATACTAATAGATAAATATAATAATAATAACAATATTATTATTAAGCAATTATTTTATTCTTATTATTATTATTATTATTATTATTATATCATTATCATCATACAATAATGATATCACTAGTAATAGTAATAACAATATCTTGAGAGAAGAAAGAAGAATGATAGTGCTAATAACAATAATAAGGATCATTGATAACAATGTAATAATGGTGATCGATCATGATAATATCATAATAATAATAACAGTGGAGGTAAAAGATGCAAGTAAGTCAGATGTTATAATATAATAATACATAATACTACTTCAAATATGATGAATGATGATGATAATGATTGTGATGGTGCTGATGATGATGTGATAATCAATAATCATAATTATATAAATATAATCTTAATACTAATAATAATCATCAATAATAATAATGATAATATATATAATAATATAATAATTATAATAAATTACAATAATAACAATGATATAATATACGTATAATAATAATAGTATTATGATAATAACAATATATATAGTCATAATAATAGTGATAGTAACAATGTACTAATGATAATGATAATAGTATGATATTCATAACAATAGTAAAATTATAATTGATACTAATAATACTGACTAATTAGGCGATAATGTTAATGAAAATGTAATAATAATGGGTAAATATCAATCCAATAACAATGATTTTCCATCATGATGATAATATCATACTTGATGTAATAGTAATGATAACATTAATGATGAAAAAAGCACGCATAGTATAGTTAATGATAATAAAATAAATAATAATAAATGCCAATGAGAATAATGATGATAAAAGTTAATAGAATGATATGATTTGATATCATTAATGTTCATCATAGTATCATATAACAATAAATATGACAACCATGATAATATAAATAATAATAATATACAATAAATTAATAAGAATAATATTGATAATGATAATTATTATATGATAATAATAGTATGATGATCATAATGATGATAATATTGATAGACTAATAATATAATGATATGATAATCATGATAATCGATAATGATAAGCATATAATGTAATCCTAGTAATGTTAATAATACTAAATAATTATTTTATTATTATTTTATTCATTATTTATTATCATTATACTGATAGTTGTAATGATATGATAATAATAATTATATTGTTATTATATCATTATAATTAAATAATTATTATGATAATAAAAAGTAATGAAAATACTATTGATTATGATAGGATAAACGTAATACGATGATTATTAAATGCAAAAAATTATCATGATAATCATATACAATAGCGATTTACTATAACATGAGACTAAAATAATTGATAATCATCATCATCATCAATAACAACATTGATATGATAACAACAATAATTAATGATAATACATAATATTTGTTAAATAATAATAAAGTATATAATGAACTGGAAGGTAATAGTAAGTAATAATGATAATAATGACCAGAACACAACCACACCAATATAATAAATATGATATGAAGAATTACTGATTAATGATAGTGCTAATACTATAATAATAATAAATAATAATATACTATATAATAGATAATATATATAATGATACATGATAAAGCAATCACAATGTATAATCATCATCTTCATCATCATTTTTATGATTATCATTGTCATCTTATTATTATGATGATGAATGATGATGCTAATAATAATGATATAATCAAATATGATATGAGATTTAATAATAATAGTAATATACTACAATGATAATAATCATATAATAATAGAATAATAGTAAATTACTGATAACGTTATGATTCTAAAGAATGTTAAAATAATAATGATAACATAATGATGTGAGAAGCAGTGATGATAATGATGACACAAATATCTACTGATATAGTAATACTGGTAATTATAATAATATACAATATAATTCTACTAATGGTATTTATCGTGTTAATAAGAATGATGATGATGTGATGATAATCATAATAGTATAATAATAAATACTTATAATAAAAAATTTTAAACAAAAAATACATTAAAAAAAGAAAAATTAAATAATAATACCAATAATAATAACAATAATAACAATAATACGAAGAATAAAAATAATATAGATTGATACTAATATTAGTATAACACTACTGCTACTACTACTACTACTACTACAATGAATAATAATAACAATGACAATGGAAACTAATAATATCAATAATAATTGGAAATAAATAATGCTACAACAATGAAAGGAAAATAACAATAAAATGATAATCAATGTATTTATCAATTCATAATTTCATGACAATAAACAGAGAGAAAGCGAGAGGCCAAGCTGGGTTATTATTTTTGTCGAATAGACTGACGAAACTTCATTAGCGACTCACGTTTCAACAATGATCTCTATGCGGCGTCGCCACGGGTCAGTTGGGCGCCGAGTGGGAATCGCTCGGCGCTCGACAGCATCTCTATCCCGACTCAGAATGAGTGGGATTTGTAAACCACGGGACGGAGTAACAAAAACGGTCGGTTTTTAATTAGCGTTTTTTCTTTCTATTCCCGAGGGCGGAGGTTAATAGTGGGTATTAATATTAATGACGCTGTTTGAGTAATTTTCTCATCCGGGAACTAGATAGCGAAAGGGATTGTGCTTTTCAATGCCCTTCCTGATTCTTTCCATTGATCAAGTTGCTGCTGGCGTTGGAATGAATTCTGTACATGCTAGTGATGATTTCCAATTCATTAAAAAAAAGTTTTGATTGAGAAGAATACTTCCCAGCGTTCACCACTCTCATGCATATCTTTTTATCTTTGTTACTTTAAACTTAGGCAATATATTCTATTATTTCCGAATTTCGTGTTATTTACGTTGATCCGTTCATTATAAAAAAATCCGTCTAATAATATATATAATATATATCTATATATATATATAATATATATTTATGATATATATGTAATTTCATTTTAATTTTCTTTGTTGTGCTCTATGATTATTACCTTCCATATATTATCCTTTACCGATACCTACCTTATCGTTGAATCACCATTCTCTTCTTCTTTTAACGGTAGGGTTCATGTCTGAGCGCGCCGTGGGCAATCAGCTCATCTAAAGGCGACGCCGACGGGGGCGCATGGCGCATCCACCCTTCGCTTCGCAGCACGGAGGGTCCCTCGAGCGATCTCCATGCAGGCACACGGCCCATCTCTAGTTCCTCGCGACAGGCTCTCGTCGAGCTGCCCAAGCCATGATCTCCTAGACTTCCCACGTCTCCTCCACCAGGTTGTCTCGCAGAGAGACAACCTGGTGGCAAGGTCGTCCATATGGAGGCGAGCTAGGTGGCCCATATAGCCTGAGTTGGCGATCCCGATTATGCTAAGTACAGGTCCCAAGGCCAGTTCTCCACGTGTAACCCGCCGGTTTGACACTTGGTCCTGCAACTGTACCCCATGATCCGGCGAAGGAACTTGTTCAAAAGGCATCAAGCGAGACTCCAAGGCCACTGATAGCGTGCCAGGTTTTCGCTTCCCTAGCAAAACTGGAGAATCGGCCTTGAAGACATCGCAGCTTGTCCCTTCTGCTAGGTACCGACATCTCCAACCTCTTGTTGATCGGTATTCATTGCTCTGTTGCCAGACAAACACGTCTACTGACCTTCGCTGGTCGACACCCAGAGATTGGACTACTCTACAAGGTATTAAACTTTCTGTGACTTCACGTCTCTGCCGCAAGCATGGATTGACTGAGCGTGTTTCCCTAACAGGCCCCCAAGGTCCTGAATCTTGGTCTTGGTCCGCAGGAGACCCCTGAGCCTAGGGCTTCGCCTCATTGGCTAAAATGTCATCAATGAGCCGCCACCATGACTCCCAGGACCTCAGAATATGATGCACCATCGTCGGCAAGTCAAGGTCCGAGACCTTAATATTGCCTAGTGTTGCATCCGCACTGCTTTGGCAGTAGCTCTGTCCCGATTTTCCATCCATACAGTGATTGAAAAGTGTGGGTGCAAGGACACAGCCTTGCCTTACCCCTGAAATAACAGGGAAGAAGTTCGACATACCCCCACCACACTTTACACACTTTCAGTACCAGTATGAGCTTGCGTATGCAGGCCAATAATACTGTGTCGTAATTCCCCTGAAGCCTCAGGATCTCCCATAGCGATTCCGAGCCCGAGTCCAACGCCTTCTTGGGTCGATGTAGGCTGCAAGCACACACGACCAACTCTGACGGTTCCACATTACTCGAAGCGCTAGTATCCCGGTCCTATTGTGGACTTGCCAGGAGTAAATCCAGACCTGCCCGGTCTCTGTGTCCTCATTAGGTGGTTGCGGATCCGTTTCAGAGATGTGGCGAGACCTTGCCTTGTATGCTGAAAGTGTATGCCACGGTAGTTGCCTACAGTCCCATCGATCCCTTTCCCCTTCCAGAGCGGGATGACCCACGCTCCTCAGCAGGTCAGGGGGAATGGTACCAGCTGTCAATGCAGTCAGGACTGTAATCAGGCCCCCGAGCCATAGGTTCACCCCCCAGCCTTTAGCAGTTCGCAGGATATCACATATCCTGCGGCTTCCCACTCTCAGCTTGGAAATCGCCAGCCTAACCCTGTTAGTGTGGAGTTCCTTGCTGATGGGTGGTCCGGCACAGGCCACTGAGACATCGCTTGCATCCACGCTAACTGTTGGAGGGTCCACCTGGTACAACCTGTTTTCAAAATAACTCGCCAACGTTAGCGACCCCAATGATCTGAGATGATCCGTCCGATCCGCTGATGGGACCGCTCATCTGTGAGGAGGCTTAGGTTTCGTTTTCTCAGGGCTTCTGTAGGCAGGGCCGAAGGTCCTTACCAAGGATGGCCTTCGACCTCTCAGCAAGATTCCTGATGAAATGTTCCTTGTCCCTTCTCAGACAGTGTCCGCGCCATACGCACCATGGGAACGACCGCAAGACTTATTCCCTTCAGCCGAGCCTTGAGACACTCTCATGGCCTCTAATGTCCCTCCAGGAGTGGAATTCTGCCTTGTCTCTTGGCGTACCCATGGATCTCCTGGCTGCTTTCGAGTGTTATGCGCTTGAAGGACTACCCACCATCAACTGATCCGTCAAGTTGCTGTTTATGAGAATCGGTCAGAGACTGCCGGGGCCGTACCCACGGCCCATCCTCCCATCCCTTATCTGTCCAGTGAAACCACTTTTGTGGCCACTGAGGGACGGCGAGTTTGAAGTGGACCCCAGGTGCCACAAGCAGCCTATAGTCGGTGCCTACGAACTCAGCAACTCCGGTAAACCCTGCAGTAGGATCCTCCACGCGTGCTTGACACGAATGTGGTCGAGTCTCCTTGGCCACATTACCTGTTCGCTGTACCATCCAGCGATGCGAGTTGGAGCTCTGGTACCAGACAATGATCCTCATTTCTGGACCCTAGCCAAGTCCCGGATAAGGAGGCTATTCTCGCTGCTGGGATCAGCTCCCGAGCCATGGGGGCCGACAGACATCTCGTAGCCAGCTCGGTCACAGCCGGATACCGCATTGCACCGAAGCCAAGTGCGGTCGAAGATGGCTCCACTAATGTTTGCATTTTTAAGCATTTCCGGGGCATTCCGAAATATTTTTGGAATAAACTGTAGCACTGATGATCACCGCTGCAAAAAGAGAACAAGGAGATCCCTCAGACGTTCTGAGGAAGAAGGTCTTTGCTTTGCCTTGCTCGCGATACGCCACACGCCAGCGAATCGAGGGATAGAGAGATACAGAAAGATGTAACCCCGTGGACTATCACCACCGGGACAAGACTGCCACACCGCTAGAATCTTGCTCAATTCTCTCGACAGCCATCAGCAAGTTGCCATGTGATGCTCAAATTTCGTGATAAAAAATCAACATCACAACGAGAACACGAACTAGCCAGGCGCATGTTATTTCGAATGACCTGACAGCTCAGACATATACCCTCTATCTATCTCTTGTTCTGTACTCCTGAAAGCAAGTTGCGAGAGGCATTTGACATATTCATCTCTTTCTGTTCTTCCCTTCGCTGTTTATTTACGATTTGTTCAGCATCAATCTGCCAAGAATTGAATGCACACCATACTACTTGCCAATGTTTATACCATTTAGTACAATCGTACTTACACAGTGGCCTAATTCTGATGTATTTGTGAATAATACATGGTGGTAGGCTTATTTTATTGGACGCAATCTTCACCCAGCATTTCATATTGTGAATTTCATCATTTTATCAGTTCATTTTTTTCTCAAGTATATGATTCATGAATAAATACGTATCCATTACCTACAAAAGGTAAGTGCCAGATCAAAGGATGCCTGATGCTTTAGAGAAGATGTGAGTACGATTGGAACACTTTTTTACCACAGATCCAAGCTTCCGCATCCTGACGTGATAATTGTTCGAATTGGTAACACTACCTTAATACACAACGAACCAGCATCAACACATGGCACACACACACTTTGATGGTCAGCCGAACGCCCACATTCACCACACACACACACAACACACAAAGCGCGACGCACACGCACGGCACACACACACACACACACACCACGAACACACACACTACACACACAACACACCACACACACACAACAAACACAACACACACACCACACACACACACCCCCACAACCACACACCCAACCACACAAACACCACACCACACACACACACCACACCCCACCACACCAAATCACACACACACACACACACACACCAAACACAACAACACACCCCAAACCACACACACACACACACACACACCTTCACGCTTATCTATGTATGGACAGTATATATGTACACACACACACACACATATAATGTATATCTATCTATTATCTATCTATCTATCTATAAAACACACACACAACACACACACACACACACACACACACACACACAATCACTCACCACACCACACACCACACACACACACACACACACAACAACACACACAACACACACACAACACACACACCACACACACACACACACACACACACCACACACACACACACATATTATATATATATATATAATATATATATATAATATATATATATATATATATATATATATATCACGTGAACAGGCATAAATATGTGTAATGGGCAGATGAAATTCTTATATGACAATTACATCTCAACTGAACCAGCCAGGCTGTTTTTTTCTTTCTTCTTTCTTTCTTTCTTTCTTTGTTTTCCTTTTTCCTTCTTTCTTTCTTTTTTTGTTTCCTTCTTTCTTTTTCTTTCTTTCTTTCTTTCTTTTAATAGGTTGGAGATAGTCCACTGACAGGTTGATGAGGACAGCTGTTGATACTTGATAATTTGGTGATAATGATTTCCTGAAAAATAACGATTTATTCTGATATGTTTGCTTCAGCGAACCATTACCAATTCTTCCAAGGGCATCTTCGCCTCGCTAAGAGTATATTCTGCTCATGTACCAAGGTTTATGGGAAATGTATTTCATATCATATATGATAATATTTAAGTCCACATCTCTGTCTGTCTGTCGGTCTGTCTTTCATTTATCTTTCTGTGTCTGTTTTTCATCAAAATAGTTCGAGCAAGAGTCAATACTAAACTAATTTACTATTAATCAAAGGTCTAAATGAATACCACTTGCATTTTATATCATTTACGAAATGTGAACTCTACGCTTACGTCACCTGTGCTGTCTTGTATTAAAATCTCTAATAGTCTTGATATAATCCTAATCTACGTATCCATTATTTACCAGTTGTAATATCTTGCCTTTGCTTATTTACTCTAGATCCAGCTCTTACTCTAACCACAGCACAATTTACTTTTGCTTTTTAATAACAATTAGTGACTATTTTCTTAGGTAAATATTAATACAAAGGGAAAAACGGGAATACTCGGCATCCCTCTACTGCACATACACGAGAATGATTAACCAATAAGCAAACGTGCTGCGCTTTAGGTTTTGAATTCCTTATTGTGATATGGTTGTTTAATGTCGTATCTGAGGTAAGTGTTAACAAACCTAATGTAAGTCATGCATTTAACGTGATACTGTTCGTGAATGTTCCCCTAATATCACGGCAGAACGATCGCATTTTATGTTTGGCTGCATATATGGCAACGAAGCTATTAATTTACAATGTCCATTAAATTTTTTACATTTTTTTATTTCCATTATTTTTAACATAAGTTATCAATAGGCCTAATCTTGTTATTCTTAATTGGTGCTATATCTGTGTTACTCAGTGAACACACCTATAATATGCCTTCCGACTTTACTCTGTGGGTAAAAATTACAACGTTTGTCATTGATTTCCCGACTGTGCTTATTTTCTGTCATCGATTCCCTCTTCTTTAACCAGTCTCCCTTCTCTATCATACTGGTTTAAGGGGATGAAGTTAATCAACGCATTGCAGATGTTGGAGAGGTTTAATGATACAATGGAAAGTTTGCACAGACTCACAGGGAACAGTGACAGATATTACCAGTTAGTCAACTACTGCTAATACTGAACTTGGTTTGATTACGGATAAGTCGAGAAAATATGAAGAGGGAATCAGTTCACAGGATGATGTCCTGAGAAGGGCGAGTGAATAAAGAAGAACATATAAGAGAGTAGAAAAGAAATCTGGATAACCAAGCCTTTATAGAAAATGGAATGAATGAGGATGCGAAGATGAGATGGAGGTGGGGGCAGAAGCAGGAAGAGGAAGAAGGCAGGAGGAAAGGAGGAGGAGAGAGAGGAGAAGAAGAAGAAGAGAAGGAGGAGGAGAGGAGGAGGATGGAGGAGGAGAGAAAAGAAGAAGAAGAAGAAGAAGAAGAGGAAGAGGGGGAGGGAGGAGAAGAGGAGAGAGGAGGAGGGGAGGAGGAGGAGAAGAAGAAGAAGAAGAAGAAGAGAAGAAGAAGAAAGAAGAAGAAGGAAAAAGAAGAAGAAGAAGAAGAAGATGAAGAAGAAGAAGGAGGAGAAAAAGAGAAGAGAAATGAAAAAAGAAAAAAAGAAAAAATTGAAAAGAAAGAAAGGTAAAAAGGAGAAAAGAGATAAAAGAGAACAAGACAG
>NW_023650878.1:0-5827 GCF_015228065.2 Penaeus monodon | reverse complement strand
TATTAAATTATAATATAAAAAGAAAGAAAGAGCCAAAAATTAAGAACAAGATCCACTTGTTACATAAAGGACAAACAGAACAATACTTAATCAAAACAAATCCCATGTACTAGAACAACGCAAAATCACAATCCCCTTTAACTAGAGAAAACACAATTATCATCTTTGAATCATCGTGATCCGCCAACACCTTTTACCAAAAATATTTCCACCACCGGAAAAAAAAGCTTGGTCGACGCCGACGCCTTGGACCTCCTCGCCAAACGGTATCCGTTCTCACCAAGGTAGAACCACAAACTAAAAGGTCTTCGTAAAATTGCACCAGACCGGTTAAATACCCCCTACCCTACCCTACAAGGTGGCAACACTCTGCGCATATCACCCTATCAGAATTCAGTGAAAAGGACCAACAGAGAGTTTTCAGCCAATGAAAATGATCGTTAGCTGTGAGAAGATGACTTGTAAAAAGAGGAGATTCCCATACAAAGAGGGAAATTCCAGTCCTTATCTCCAATACTTGTTAATCGGAAAATGTCGCCCCCGTGTGGTAACATTTGAGATAAATAAGAGTGTGGAAGAGTTGGATGACCCCCGCGTGGTAATTAGTAGCAATAGATTCAAATCTGAAATGTGAGACAAGATTTTTTGTTTCTAAGGCCATGGAAGATGACTTAGCTATTTTAGAAGGCCCGGGAGGAGGAAATGGTTTTCTGAGCGCAAGAGTCAAGAATGGAAAAACAGATGCTGTGACAAACCAAGATTTATATTCCTAATCCTTCTCTCTCTTCTACGGGATATTCCCTTACCTGTCGGGTTACGAAACCTAACTATTTGATAATGATTATTGTTTATAATCATTATATATATACCTTATACTTTCAGTCCATCATATAAATAATTTGTATATTAAAAAAAAAAAAAAAAAAAACGAACGCCAACGCATTAGGGTCGAATCTTTTCCCCTATGAGATTAAATGGAGGGATTCCCCCCCTATCTGGGAGAGAAGAAGGTCAGATGACAAAAGGTCACGAAGGTATAGCATGCGGGGGATACGGAGAGCCAAGAATTGTGAATAATAGGGGGTATAAATCCTTGGCAAAACTTAAGAATGTGTTGTACGCTTTTTTTGCCAATAAAAACCGCGGATTTCATTTCGATTTACATTCTTTTCCTTTTTCTTTTTCTTTTTTTCTTCTCACGTTTTTAACCTTTTTTTTTCCTTTTTTTTATTTCTGATCTTATTTCTTTTATGTTTGATCAACTTTTTTTTTTACTTGTCATTCTTTAATGTCTTTTCTCTTTTAATCTTCCTTGCAGTCAATCAAACTCTTTTGCGTAAAAAAAAAGTCACAACAAGATTAATTCATGTAAAACGTTTCTTACGTTTTACATTAAACAGATTTTTCACTTATTATCATTCTATTTTCTAATCTCTTACTTTTAAATTTTCATTTACTTTTTCTCACTCTCTTCTGACAACCTTCACTCCTGTTTCACATATATTTATTTGCTTATTAACTGGTTAATTAATTAATTATCTTTTTAAGTTTCATTTGTTTTCTTTCGAAGCTTCAAAAGGAAAGGACAAACAGGTGGAGAATATACGCCTGTGTCACTTCCTGCGGTTCAGAGGCGGAGCGTCGTAACAGGGACTTCCCTGAACTCTTCTGAGAGAGGAAGAGTTACACAGGGGGGGACCTTTTTAGCTTCTCATTTGTACTTAGTCATGTGCACTTTAAAAAAACAATACTGATGGAGTTTAGTCAGTTTAGTCATAATGCGTTTTTTTTTTACTAGAGTTTTTGCTTAGAGTAGATGTATTTACATTTACTTTCTCTTTCTATCATTGTGTTTGGGTTTTATGTCAAACTGTTTTTTTTTTTCTTATGGCCATCACTCTCATCCTTCGGTTTATGAAATTCGTTTCTTCTGTTCGCCACTTCGTTACTGTCAGGCTTTGCATTTGCCTTTAATTCCTCTATTTCTGTTTTTACTCTACACGTTATCATTATTATTTCAATTTTCATGTTATTTTTTTTTCCTTTTTTTTACTGCAATATTTTGTGATTATTATTATTTTTGTTTGCAATAAAAACATTCGAATGAAAAAATTTATATCTCGAATTTTTCAACCCTCCCTCTATTAGACATTATCGGATCTCATATCTTGAAGATCTTCTACTGAGCAGGTTAATTTTCATCACTCAATATGATAATAAAAAAACAAAGAAATAGAAAAAAAAAGTTGTACAAGCATACATCAAAGTTGACACCAGGTAGTTCTCTTCGTTACCTACTCAGGGAGGCGATAAGAGCGTGACTTGCGCAAAGTGTCTTTCGCTCTGCTCGTTATCTACATCCTCAGTGTGTGGTCCGAGTTCGATACCATTTTCCTGGTTATCCCAGGTTGGCAAACCGCAGGGGATGTAAACTGGTCTCTCTGACGGGTCTCTACAGGTCTTTTAAATGTACCCACAGGTCTCTAAAAGTATCCAACAGGTCTTTACAGTTCTCTACTATACTATAGTTTTCTACTATAGATCTCTGAAGATTTATACAGGCCTACAAAGGTCTTCACAGCTCTCCACAGGTTCCTAAAGGTCTCTTCAAGTTTTTCAAAGGTCCTCTGCCAAATTCTCTACAGTTTTCTAAAGCTCTCTGGCAGGTCCCTTTAAGTTCTCAAGAGGACTTTAAAAAACACAGAAGAATACCCTCAGAATACTGTTTCCATGTACTGTTCCTTCAACACTAATACTGATCCAAAGGGGAGAAATTGGGGAAAAAAAACGGAAGAGTTCAAAAGAGGAGCTTGTTCTTCGGCGCCTTTCGGGGGCCGGCCAGCGGGTGTGCTTTGGGCATCCTCAAGGAACGTAGGTGGGGGAGTCTGACATGTGTGGTACCTTCTCCGGTTCTGATATTGGCTGTCTTGTTTCGTTTATGGCGTATTTTCTCTCTCTCTCTCTTTCTCTGTTTCTATCTCTTTTCCTCGTACTCTTAGAACTGATTGGGTTATTCCATTTTCTTTTTCCATCTCTTGCTTTTTTTTTTCAGTCCCTTTTTTTTCACTCGCTCTGATTAGCTTCACCCATTATTCCCATTCACTCATTTGTTTCTTCGAAGCTTCAAACGAAAGGATAAACAGGCGTAAAAAATATAACGACAAATGACTCGAATTTCGGGTGTGGTTTACATACAATATGATGGACCCAAAGGAAAAAGAAGAAAAAGAAAAAGGATATTAAATGAAAATTATTTTTAGAAATTACACAACGAAATCACGAACCGCTCCTGCGAAAAACCCAATTAAACAGGGACACTAGGACATTGAGATCCCCTAAGAATCCTAACCGTCCTCGTACTCTACACTACAATCCTCCTCGTGGATCAGCATGAACCCTGGTAGATTCAGCAGAGAACCCTGGGTGGGATAAGCAGGTTACCCCCTGGTAAATCAGAAGAGACCCTAGTAGATCAGCGAAATCTGGTGTGGTCAGCAGAGACCATGGAAAGATTAGCAGAGACTCTCGTAATAAGCGGGACCCATGGGTAAAACCAAAAACAAACACCATGGCAGATCAGCAGAGACCCTTGTGGGATCAGGCAGACCCCCTGGTAAATCAGTAGAGATTCTGTGTTAGATCGCAGAAATCTTTTGTTGGGATCAACAGAAAACACTTGTGGGATCAGCAGAGAACACTGGGTAGTTTAAACCCAGAGACCCGGGTAGATCAGCAAAGACCATGGAGAATCGAAAGAGGACCCCTGGTAGATCAGCCAAGGACCATGGCAAGATCAGAAAAAGACGCTCGTAGATCAGAGACTCCCGTAGAATTAGCAAAGGGACCTTAAAAGATCCAGCAAAAAGACCATGGTAGATCAGCAATGACTCTCGTAGATCAGCAGAGACTTTGGTAGATCAGCAGAGATCCTGGTAGATCAGCAGAGACTTTTGGGTAGATCAGCAGTGACTTTGGGTGGGATCAGCAAGACTTTGGTAGACAGCAGAGACCTCTCGTAGATAAGCAAGATTCTCTGAGATTCACCAGCGACTCTCGAGATTCAGCAGGGGACTCTTAGTAGATCAGCAGAGGACTCTAGTATAGATCAGAAAGGGGACGTTTGGTTTAGGATCAGCAGAGATCCTGGTAGATCAGCAGAGACTCTCGTTGGATAGCAGAGACTCTCGTGGATCAGCGGGGGACTCTCGTAGAATCAGCAGAGACTCTCGTAGATCAGCAGAGAGACTCTCGTGGATCAGCAAGATCTCTCGTAGATCAGCGGGGAAACCCTGGTAGATCAGCAGAGACTCTCGTGGATCACCCGGGTTCCCAGGGTATCGGGTATACCTGCAGGCGAAACCACCCCTTGCTTCAGAGTTAATTGTCCTGTACAGTCCCGTGCAAAAATTCTTCTCCTTTATAAGGTGAAGGTTTATATAGAAATGTCTTATGTTTGCCAATATATTTCATCAGTCTTATATTTTATATTATTGGTTATTAATTATTATTAGCATTCATCATCACCATCACCATCTATATAATTATTTATCAACATCATCATCATCATCCTCGTCATCATCATCATCATCCGTCCTCGTCGTCATCGCGTCATCGTCATCAATTATTATATTGCTACCACCCATCAGTTACAGACATCGATTACTGGTAAAAAAAAAATCTGTGTTTGCGAATGATAAGAATTAGCGAGACACGGAAGATAATTGAAATAATAGAAAAATTTTTATTTGTTCTTATCGTTCTAACGTATTTTCGGGTCCCGTCAGGGGCACTCTCGTTTTCGTAACCTCACTTTGATAGACCAATGTGGATCCGTTTTCTCTCTCTTTCCCCTGTCTCTCTCTCTTTGTGTCTCTGTCTCTCTTTTCCCTCTGCCTGTCTGTCCTGTCTGTCTGTCTGTCGGGTCTCTCTGTCTCTCGGGCTCTTTTTTCTCTCTCACACACACACAAAAACACAGAATACTAGTGCAATACATTATAGCAGTCAGTAGGAAATTAGTTAAAAATAATTACACATATATGAGATGGCCGTTTGCCAAAAAGCTTTTCTTCACTGCTTCTCCCTTTCTCTCTCCTCTCCTCTTTTTTCTCTCTGCCTCTCCTCTCTCTTTTTCCCCTTCCTCTTATTGTTTTTTTAACTTTGCGCAAAAAACCATTGTAACTTTTGGGGTTTCGGTTTTCTTGCTTTACAGTGGTTGTTTATTTTCTTTGTGTGTTTCTGGACCTTTATGCAGTACCCACCATTACCCACTTTATTAATATTTTAAGAGATCAAAATCCATTTACGATGAAATTGTGTATGTGTAAAATGCAGTTTTTTTTTCTAATTTTTTTTTAAATATTATTATCCCACGATTAATTCCCCCGGGGCAGAATAGTTTTTTTAGAAAAAAACAAGATAACTCAGGTGTCCCCATACAGAACGGTTCTTTTTTTTTTCTTTTTCATTTTTTTTTTTTTTTTTTTTTACTCCCATTTTTTTTAAATTTAAAACGTGGCGTCACTCATCCCAAAACATCAAAAAATTCCAAAATTCCTACAGGGATTTTGCAGCACGTGGGGGGAAGGGCCGTCATAAACCATCTTCCTGGCCGCCCTTAGGGGGGGGGGGTCACGGAGACGCAAAGGGGGATCTGTGAAATATTCGGCTGAACGAATTGCATAAAAAGAAAACGAAGGGGAAGAACAGGAAAACAAAAAGAATATGTTTTTCGTTTTTTTTCTCCATTTTTGTAGAAAAAACAGCAAAAGCGTTGGGGGGCTTTTGTTATTCAAAGCTCTCTCCTTTTTCTTTTTTTCCCTTTCCTTTT
>NW_023650877.1:0-5828 GCF_015228065.2 Penaeus monodon | reverse complement strand
AAGTCAAAAAGCGGCAAAATCTAGCGAAATACGCCTTTTTGAGAATCTCCAAAATGATTTTTTTTTAAATTTCTTTGGTGATTTGGGAAATTATTAGGGAAATAATGATAATAATTACCGAAGTATGAATTATAAAAATAATGATGAAAAAAGTGAGAAAAGAGTTTTTTGATAACATTTGAATATTATTTATTATTATTATCATTATTATTATTATTTTATTATTTCATTATTATTATTATTTTTATTATTTTTATTATTATTACTATTACCTTAATTATTAGTTTTAAATTGCCAAAAATCATTAACTGTAATAATAAAATAAAAAATAAGTAAAGTTAAATAATAATAATGCTAATGGTTTAATTTTGTTTATTAGTTTTATTATTGTTTTATTATCATTATTTTTAAATTGAAACTGTTGTAAAATTTGCAAAAATAATTATATAACAGAAATAATTTAAAAGTAATAACGATACTAATTAAGATAATGATTAAATAATTTTTATAACATCGTTATTATTGTTATAATTATTGTTATTACTATCATTTTTGTTGTGGTTTATTAGTATTATTGCAAAAATATATACAATAACTTAAATAATTGCAATATAATTAACAATTGCAATAATGATGATAATAATTGAATATGATGATAATGATGAGATAATGATATAATGATATAATGATGATAAAAACGAAAATAATGATGAAAATCTGATAATGATGATGATAAAAACGGAAATGTGTCCATATATAATATAAAATGTATAAGAAAAACATTCCAAAAGTCGAAAAAGCGGCAAAAATCTAGCGAAAAATTGCAATAATTGCATATTGCAATAATGATGAGTATACCCCAAAAAAAATGACGTTTTTCGAATTTTTTCGTGATTAGCCAATTATTAGGGTAAAAATTTGATAATAATTCCAAATTGTTTTAATCATAAAATAATGGATGATAAAAGTGAGATAAAGAAAATTTTTGATAAACATTTATTTTTATTATTATTATTATTATATTATTATTATTTTATTATACTATTATTTTAATTATTAGTAATATTGCAAAAAATTTATTATAACTGTAATAATACAAAAAATAATAATAAGTATAAGTATAATAATAATAGTGCTGTGGTTTTTATATTGTTATTAGTATTATAATGTTATTATTATCATTATTTATTTTTTAGGTAGTAAAAATTTGGGCAAAAATAATTATTATAAACAGTAATATTACAGTAATAACGATACTAATTAGATAATGATATAAATAATTATTATAAAATCGTTATTATTGTTATTATTATTGTTATTACTATCATTATTGTTGTGGTATTAGTATTATTGCAAAAATATATACTATAATCCAATAATTGCAATAAAAACTGAAAAATTGCAATAATGATAATAATAATTGCAATAATGATGATAATGATGATGATAACGATAATAATGATGATAATCATGATAATGATGATGATAATAACAGGAATTGGGTCCATATATAATATAAAAAAGGTATAAGAAAAACATTCCCAAAAGTCGAAAAAGCGGCAAAATCTAGCGAAATATAACCTTCTGAGAGTATACTCCAAAATGAGGTTTTTTTCGATTTCTTTGGTGATTTCGGCAATTATTTGGGGTAATAATGATAATAATTACCAGAATTGTATTTAATCTAACAATAATGATGATAAAAGTGAGAATAAGAGAATTTTGATAACATTTTAATATTATTAATATTATTATTATTATTATTATTATTATTATTATTATTTTTATTATTATTATTATTATTATTATTATTAATATTATTATTATTATTATTATTATTTTATTATTATTATTACTATTATTTTAATTACTAGTATTATTGCCAAAAAATCTATTATAACTGTAATAATACAATAATAAGAATAAGTATAAGTATAAAAAATAATAATGCTAGTGATTATAATATTGTTATTAGTATTATTATTGTTATTATTATCATTATTATTATTTGTACTGGTAGTATAATTGCAAAAATAAATATTATAACAGTAATAATTACAGTAATAACGATGCTAATTAAGATAATTATATAAATAATTATTCTAAAATCGTTATTATACTTATTATTATTGTTATTACTATCATTAATTGTTTTGTGGTTATTGGGTATTATTGCAAAAATATATACTATAACTCCAATAATTGCAATAATAATGATAACAATTTGCAATAATGATAATAATAATTGCAATAATGATGATAATGATGATGATAATGATGATAATGGTGATAATGATGATGATAACGATAATAATGATGATAATCATGATAATGATGATGATAATAACAGGAATTGTGTCCATATATAATATAAAAACGGTATAAGAAAAACATTCCCAAAAGTCGAAAAAGCGGCAAAATCTAGCAAAATTTAGCCTTTTGAGAGTGTACTCCAAAATGACGTTCTTTCGATTTTTTTTGGTTATTTCGGCAATTATTAGGGTAATAATGATAATAATTACCAGAATTGTATTAATCATAACAATTATGATGATAAAAGTGAGAATTTTGATAACATTTGAATATTATTATTATTATTATTATTATTTTTATTATTATTATTATTACTATTATTATTATTATTATCATTATTATTATTATTATTACTTTTAACTTAATTATTAGTATTATTGCCAAAAATCTATTATAACTGTAATAATAACAAAAATTTAAAAATAGTATAAAAATATAATAATAAATGCTAGGGGTTATAATATTGTTATTAGTATTATTATGTTTATTATTTCATTATTATTATTTGTACTGGTGTATAATTGCAAAAATAATTATTATAACAGTAATAATTACAGTAAAAACCCGATACTAGTTAAGATAATGATATAAATAATTATAAATAAAATCGTTATTATTGTTATTATTATTGTTATTACTATCATTATTGTTGTGGGTTATTAGTATTATTGCAAAATATATACTATAACTCCAATAATTGCAATAATAATGATAACAATTGCAATAATGTGATAATGATTGAAATAATGATGATAATGATGATGATAATGATGAGGGACAAGATAATAATGATGATTATCATGATTAATGATGATGATAATAACAGGAATTGTGTCCAATATGATTTAAAATGTATAAGAAAAACATTCCCAAAAGTCGAAAAAGCGGCAAAATCTAGCGAAATATAGCCTTTTTGAGAGTATACTCCAAAATGACGTTTTTTAAATTTCTTTGGTGATTTCGGCAATTATTAGGGTAATAATGATAATAATTACCAGAATTTTTATTATCATAACAAAAATCATGATAAAGGAGAATAAAGAGAATTTTGATAACATTTGAATATTATTATTATTATTATTATTATTATTATTATTATTATTATTACTATTACCTTAATTATTAGTATTATTGCCAAAAAATCTATTATAACTATAATAATAACAAAAATAATAAATAAGTATAAGTATATAAAAATAATGCTAATGGTTTTAATATTGTTATTAGCATTATTATTGTTTTTATTATCATTATTATTATTTGTACTGGTAGTATAATTGCAAAAAAAAATTTTTTATAACAGTAATATTAACAGGAATAACGATACTAATTTAGATAATGATGTAAATAATTTTTTATGAAATCTTTATTATTGTTATTATTTTTGTTATTACTATCATTATTGTTGGGGTTTTTTATATTATTGCATAAATAATACTATAACCCCAAAATTAATTGCAATAAAAATTGATGCAATTGCAATAATGATGATAAAATTGCAATAATGATGAAATGTATGATAAGTGATTAAGATATAACGATAATAATGATGAAAATCATAATAATATAAATGTAATAACGGGAAATTGGGTCCATATAAATATAAAAAAGGTATAAGAAAAACTTCCTAAAAGTCTAAAAGGGGCAAAATTAGCGAAATATAGCCTTTTGAAGTACACCCCAAAAAGACTTTTTTTTCGATTTCTTTGGTGATATCGCAATTAGGGGGGAAAATAATGATAATAATTCCCAGAATTGTTTTAATCAATTGCAATAATGATAATAATTGAAATTATCAAGAAAATTTTGATAACATTTGAATATTATTATTATTATTATTATTTTTAAATTTTTATTACATTATATTACTTTATTTTAAATTTTATTATAATATTCCCAAAAAAAATCATCATAACTTAATAAAACAATAATAAAAATAAGTATAAGTATAAAAATAATGCTAGTGGTTTTTTTATATTGTTATTAGTTTTATTATTGTTTTTAATCATTATATTAATTTTTGTATTGGTTAAATAATTGCAAAAAAAATTTATTAAAAACAGTAAAAATTACGTAATAACATATAAATAAGATAAGATATAAAAATTTTTATAAAACGTTTTTATTGTTTTTATTTTTGTTATTACTATCATTATTTTGTGGTTATTAGTATTATTGAAAAAATATATACTATAACCCCAAATAATTGCAATAAAAATGATAAAAATTGCAATAATTATGATAAAAATTTGCAATAATGATGATAAGTTATGATAATGATGAAAATGATTGATAACGATAATAAGATGAAAAACATGATAATCATGATGATAATAACAGGAATTTTTTGTCCATATATAATATAAAAAGGTTAAAAAAAATTCCCAAAATTAAAAAAAGGGCCAAATTTTGCGAAATATAGCTTTTGAAAGTATACTCCCCAAAATAGTTTTTTTTTTTTTATTTCTTTGGGATTTCGGCAATTATTACGGTAATATGTAATAATTACCAGAATTGTAAATCATAACAATAAAGATGATAAAAGTGAGAATAAAGAGAATTCTGATAACTTTGAAAATTATTAATATTATTATTATTATTATTATTTTATTATTATTTTTTTTTTTTTTTTTTTTTTTTTTTTTTTAAAAAATTAAAAAATTATAATTAATATTAAAAATTTTAATTTTACAGTTATTTATTGACAAAAATCTTTTTTAACGGTAATAATTAAAATAAAAATTATAAGTTAAAGTATAATAAAAATAATGGGGTAAGGGGTTAAATAAATTTTATAAAATGTATTGTTATTTTTATTTTATTAATTATTGTTTGGTTTTTGTATTATTGCAAAAATAATATATAACTAATAATTGAATAATAATGAAAAATTTAAAATGAATAAAAAAATTTCAAAATTTTAAATTTGAATATATGGGATTGGGTGGTAATAATATTAATTTGAAAAAATATACAAACTTCAATTAAATTTAAAAAAAAAGAAAAAATTCCCAAATAAAAAAGGGAAAATTAGCAAAAAAGTTTTGAGATATAATAAAATGTTTTTTTTTTTTTTCTTTGGTGTTTAATTATTGGGTAATAAAATTTAAAAACCCGGATTTTCAATAAATTTTAAAAGGATAAGAAAAATTTTTAAAATTTTAAAAAAAAATTAAAATTATTTTTTTAATTTTTTAATTAAATTTTTTTTTTTTTATTTTTTGTATTCATTATCTTATTTTTTATATTTATTTTTAACTTTATTTAATTAAAATAAATGATAAAATAAAATAAGAAATTTAAAAAACTTTGGTTATAATATTTTATTAGTATTTTATTTTATATTATATTATTATTATTTTATTTAAATTTAAAAAATATTTTATAAAATAATAAATTTTTAAATATATTAAAAAATTATTAAAAAATTATTATAAAATGTTATTATTGTTATTATTATTTTATTCTATTTAAATTTTGTTTTTTAGTATTATTGAAAATATATATATAATAAA
>NW_023650876.1:0-5828 GCF_015228065.2 Penaeus monodon | reverse complement strand
AATATGATATATATAATAATATTATATACTATTTTGTATAAACAAACACACACACATACATACACACTACCACGCAAAACCCCACACACACCATACACACACACACACACACACACACAACACCACACACACACACACACAACACCACCACACACCACACCACACACACACACACACACCCCACACACCCCACACACACACACACACACACACAAACACACACACACACACAACACACACACACACACACCACACACCCCATACACTCACTCACACGCATATATATACATAAAATATATATATATATATATATAAATATATATATATATATACTAATGTATTCATATTTATATATACGTATATGTATACATATACGTATAGAGGCCGCGGTAGCCGAGAGCATGGGACTCAAGGCTGTCACGACGGAATCTGAGTTCGAGGGTTCGAGCCCCGGCCGGCGCGTGTTCCCTTGGGGAAGGAACTTTTACCTCGATTGCCTACCTAGAAAAACAACATATTGCCTTGAGTAGTGTCGTAGGGGACGTCACCACCATGGCACAAACCGCGTTGATTAGGGAAAGGGGATCCATCAGGCAAAGATGGCACTGCCATATAACCTCTCAAGTAATGAATTGAGAGAGGCCCATGTCCTGCAGTGGAATGAATGGCTGTTAAAAAAAAAAATAAAAATAAAAAAAAAAAATAATAATAATAAAAAAAAAAAAAAAAAGAATATAAATTATATATATAATAAAATATTATATATATAAAATATATTAATATATATTAAAATTATGATGTATATAATATATATATATAATATTATAATATGTATATGTATATGTATTAATCGTATATGTATATATATACGTATATGTCTATGTGTTATATCATATATATATTATATATATATATATATATAAAATATATAAAATATAAATTATATATATATAATATATATAATATACATATTATATGTATATGTATATATATATATATGTGTGTGTGTGTGTGTGTATGTATGTATGTTATATTATTACATTATAAATATATGTATGGGCAGTGGGCAGTGTTTTTTCACATCTGTACGGGAAATAGACGACCTGCCCTCCACGAGTCATTTGCTGCCTTGCAGGTTTTTGGGGTTGGGTCACCAAAGGCATGGTGCAGATACGGGACCTGTTTGGGGTGTATAAAAATCCCTGATGAAGTCACCACCCCGGGCGTAAGAGTCCCAAGGAGACTCAACGGCTACATATTCTGGACCAAGGTTACGTGGAGATCGCCTGGGCACCGCCGGGGCTCCGTGCCCAAGACACACCATAGACGAGTACAAAAAACCACTGCACATCGGGGTGGGGGGGGAAAGTGTGTATTGGTGTAACAAAGACCAGGGGAAAAGGAGAATACAAAATTGGTACATAGAATGTTAGACTTTACATGCCGGGGGAAACGCGAGAATCACCCGAAATGGCAAATACCAATAACATTCTGGAATCTGTGAAATGCGGTGGAAAAACTTTGGAGAAACCCCGACGATAAGGGCACAAGATCTGTTCATTGGAAGGCGCAAAGGAACTGAGAAGGGCAGTGCAATTTGAGATCAAAAACAAGGGCAAAAAATCCATGGAGAAAGCAAAAGGGAAAACTGGATAAACAAAATTTTGGGGAATAGAGGAGAATCCAGACGAACAACACAAAAAAGCTACCAACCCTCTGGATTCCTAGACACCAAAAGGGACGGTCTCCATCATCCAAAATAAATAGGAAATGTTTTGACAGAAGAGAAGCATTTTAAAGGTGGGTGAAAAACTGCTCAAATTTTAAAACCCTCCCAACCAAGGGAACCCACAGCCTCAACTGCCTCCTTCCCAACGAGTCCCAAAGAAAAGGAAAGTTCCTGGAGTTTGAAAACATTCCAGCAGAGCTGATCAAGCAAGGGAGATGCCATGATTGACCCTTATGAAAATCTGCAGCAAGATCTGGGAGACAGGAGAATGGCCACATGCTGGTACAATCATGTCATCCACTACCCAAAAAAGGGGAAACGCAAAATGCCCAAAATACCCCCCATAAGTCCCTAAACCTACCCGCAAAAATCATGGAGGGGCTTTTGAACAGGCAAAACCTAGGAGGACCATTGCAGAAAAGGGAGGCTAGTTTCAGGGCAAAAGAAGCACAAAAGAACAGATCTTCATGACTCAAAAAAGGGTTTGACAGAATAAGCACACGCATTGGGGCTACCATGGGGAAATACAAAACAATGCCAACCCCTCAGATTCTTTGGCCTTTTTATGACCACGCCACAAGTGCTGATTACTGACTGGCAATACAGGTGAATGTTCCGGACAACGTCGGGTCAAACAAGGTTGTCTTCTCTCACTAACCCTCTTCAACAATCTTGAAAGGCTGATGACTGACACACTATAAGACCAGGCAGGATCAGTCGATTAGCGGCAGAACCATCACCAAAACCTACGCTTTGCTGATGACATTAGACGGCTTGGGGCCAGAGGGGAGAACTGGCTACACTGGGAGACCCTTTGAAAAACATCACGGCCTATGGCCATGGAGATCAGTGCAGAAAAGACAAACCCCATAAAAAAACTCAAATGGCATCCAAGGGAAACATCGAAGTGGAGGGTCAGAAATTTGAAGCTGTAAACATTTTAGGTGATGGATCCAAACAGAAATCCTGTCAGAATCGCACAGTAAAAAACAGCAGCACTGACAAAACTGAAACCCTCTGGCATGACAGAAACATCTCCCTAGCACCCAAAATCTGCCTCTTTTTTACTCTTGTTTTCCCGTTTTCTTGTCCCTTGTAAAACATGGCCCCTTTCAAAAATGACACTCCAGAGACGAAGAAGCACAAAAAGAAGGCTCCCGAAAAATCTGAACATCTCATAAAGGACCATCCCCAAATGAGGAAGTGAAAAACAAAGATCCACATTTTAAATTTGACAGCCTGCTAACATCGAAAAAAAAGAAACCCCCCTTGCAAGGCACAGTACCAGGGGGCAAAAAGGGGGGGGGGGAAGGGGGAAAGGGAGGGGGGAAGACAACATCATAGTTTGGACAGGAGGGCCTTTTCGCCGACCGCAGAGAAACCCCTTGACCTTTTCGGAGGGCGGAGAGAGTGTCAAAAAAATGGGCAGTGGGGGCCTCTACAACCCATTTGGGGTTTTAAAAGAGCCGATATTACATACACTCACACAACACACATATATATGTTGTGTGTGTTTTTGGTTGGTGTGTGGATATTATTTATATAATATATATATTTTAATATTATATATTTAATTTTTGGCGTGTGGTGTGGTGGGGTGGGGTATGTGTTGTATGTGTGTGTGTGTTTTTTGTGGGGTGTGTGGTGTGTTTGGGGTGTGTTTTTGGGTGTGTGGTTTGGGGGGTTGTTGTGTGGGGGTTTGTTTGTTTGTGGGTTTGTGTGTTTTTTTGTGTGTGTGTGTGATATATATGTATGTAGGTAGTATATGTATTATTTACAAACAACAATGAGAAAAAGATTCATAAATTTTAGATAAAAAGAGACTACGCCCCAAAAAACCAACACACAAGAAGCACACATGCCCCTCTTCTCTTCTCTCTCTCCTCTCTCTTTCTCCCCCTTTCTCTTCTCTTTTTCCCCTCTCTTCCTCCCCCTCTCTCCCCTCTCCTCTCTTCTCTCTCTCTCTCTCTCTCCCTTACTCCTCCTTCTCTTTTCCGTCTTTTGTCTTCAATCCCAATCGTCGCTCTTTTCCTTTTGGTTTTTCTGTTTAATGTTTGCCCTGGACTCGAGAGGTTTTTAAACATTTTTTTTTTTACCAATTTTGGAAAGTTTGTGGTTTTAAAAATTTTCCCTTGAATTGATATTGCCACGGGCGCTATATCTTTTAAAAATTTAAACCCTATACAATTTTTTTAAAATAATCAATCAATTTCCCTTTATTTTGTTCTATTTTTTCCCTAAAAAATACGGTATTACGGTTTTTTTTTCACCCCATCCCCGATTTAAATTTTACCAACTTTTTTTAGGGCAATTTTCCGCCCCCAAAAATGACGGGGGGGTTTTCCCTTTCCCCTTTTTCCGCACACAAGAAATTTATTTTTCCTTTGTTTAAAATTTACGCCCCGTGAATATTTTTTTTTTAAGTTTTTGTCGATAAAAAATTTTTTTTTGGGAAACCCATTTTTTTTTTGGGCCACTGTTTTTTTTTGTTTACTTTTTATTTTATTTTTTTTTTTTTGCCTCAAATCTTTTTTTCCCTCCCTTGTTTTTAAACCCATTTTGTTTTAGAATCGCCCACTCTTTACCACCCAAAACCACCCTTTCCAGCTCCGTTGAAATTTACGGAAGTTTTTTTTTGCTTTACAAAAAAAACCTCGAAGGGAAACCCCCCGGGGTTTTGTGCGGTAAACGGGGCCCGCTTAAAAAAAAAACATTGAAAAGCAAACCGAGTTTTTGGGGGTTTTTTATCATCCTCTCTTTTTTTTAACACATTTAACACCCTTTTTGCTTAGCTGAATTTTGTAGTAAAAATCCCCAGTCGGGAAGTACCACTAGGTTTTCATTTGATCTAAACCCCCATATGGGCAGACCCCTATAAAAAAGTTTTCCTTGGTTTCCTACTTTAAACTGTGTTTGTTAAACAAAAGAACGCGTTGTCTGCTAGAGCCCACCACCTTCGGAACCATTTCCGTTTGTGCGCCACTCCCCAAAAATACAGCATCGCGCTTACAGGCCGTTTCGTTGAAATTGTGCGCTTCGAAGTTTCCGAACGCAACGCTTTCATATCCCATCATCCTCATGATCGTATTCACAATTACATCATTGCACATTAGCATTATACGTGATCGTTACTCTATCATTCATTCCCTTATATTACAGTATGATATTAGTTACCGGTTCTCCAGCTTTAATAATTGTATCCCAGGTCGGAGTCTCATAAAGCACCAAGAGATGATTTGTATCGCTTGATTAGATGTTCCCTCAAACACATAGCCCAAGCTCTGACTGCAGTTTTTTCACCATTCTAAGTGCCCAAAAGTTCAAGTTTACCCAGGATGAAAGGGTACTATATATTTTTTTAAATGAATCTGTAATCGTATAACTTTGACTAAAAGCATGGAACAGTAATATCCTTCATTAATGCAGATATATTAGCTCATTTGGTGAAAGTAATGAAATTACAGCGCAATAATAGCCGTTTTTAAACAGGGGTAGTAGTAGTAAAGCAGAAGGAATGGTACCCAATTTTCTTTTGACGTCATTTCAAGATAACAAGCCTCAACTAACCTCTCTCTAGGGAAAAACTATCATGTAATATCTAAGAATTACGTTAAGAATAAAATGGAGGCGTAAATATAAGGGGAAAAATGAGGCCCTTAGGCATAAAGAAAAGAAAGTCACAGCAGAAATAGCAGTAGCACGTAGACCACCTCTTTTCATGCGAAGACCTGGGGCTGGGCAGCGAGTAGAGGGGCCGCAGGAAGCACATGGAATGAGAAAATGGAAAATCTAAAAACTGAGTTGCAAATCTCTTCCGCGTTCCTTTCACAGTTATAAAGACCCGTTGATATGGAGAGGTGAACAAAGCCATCACATTTGCGCAAAGATATGGCCAGCGGGAAACGAGATCACACTCTGAAAAAATCAATCCCTTCATATTGCTGTTTTCAAAATAAGAAGTATAGTGAATAAGTAAATAAAATCATGCAATTTTTACCCTAAATGTCATGAATTAGAGATAATAAAACAAAGGTGTAAATAACCGTTGATGATAATAGAAAGATATAAGTGATGAAATATTATTATACTATCAAACGGG
>NW_023650875.1:0-5828 GCF_015228065.2 Penaeus monodon | reverse complement strand
TGTTGCTCTTTTTAAAAGCCAAAAAAAAGAAAAAACCCTTTGGGCAAAGTGAGGGGGAAAATCCACAAAAAGGGAAGAATGGAGGTGGTGGTTTGGGCCTCCCTTAGGGTCAGTGCTACAAGTTTGACCATCACCCCCTACATAGAAAAAAGAAATCCCCTTCACAATGCCAAAAACAACCCCAAACTTAAAAATAGATCACATATAAGAGCATGTCGTTTTATCATAACCAAAGATAATAAATTTTTTCAAAAAAATATAAAAATTTACAACATAAAAAAATAAGAAAAGTAATTGCTTTTCTAAGGGAGCAAAATTTTATGACCTTATATAATTGTAGAATAAATGGATCCATCCCTTAATAACCTTGGCCACATCCCGCTTTTTGATAGCCAAGAATCCAACAAAGAAAGAAAGAGAGCAATCTTATCAGAGCCATGATTAATTTGCAGAAGTGTAACGAAATTGGAAAAAAGCACATTTTTTCAAATCATGGCACTTCGCCCACATCATTCCCATATTGAAAGGGGGGGAATCCCAGATCTCCCCATCCCCACCACCCATTTGCGTTGACAAGGCTTGCAAGGTCATGGAACAATTTTTAACATTAAGCTTTTGATTTTTAAATTCAAAATTTTGCTAGTTGATGAGCGTGGGGCTTCCAAAGGGGAACCCAAACTCTTGTTTGTAGTAAAATGAACATAAATTTTTATGCATGATAAAGACATCTCCCAGCTCCCCCAGGAAATCTAAAACCCATGTTGCTGAGATTGTGCATTGGCCAAAAGAATTTGATTTCAGTTTTTTTAGATATACAGAAACCCACGGCAGAATGGAAAAGGGGCCCTATCAGAAAACTGGATTTTTGGTTTACGGGGAAAATTTGCCTTGTTTTATTCAAAATTTCATTTTGACAGAACTTTTTTTGTCAAATCTTTTCGAAATGTACCTTTTCAGACATTTTTTTCCAGGGGAAAAAGGGGGCCCAAAAGGAAGTGTTAGTGCCAAAATTATTCTTTTATGACATCACCCCGCTCCCCCTCGGAATCTTTAAATACCACTGTAACGATGGGTTTTGCATTGTGGCTCAGCAGAAGCAGAATTCTCGGCGAATCGCACCAACGGGCACTGGTATGATTTTAGACAGGGTTCAATTTTTAATTTTCCACAAGAAAGGTATTTGGGGTTATTTTACATAGGAGGAGGCCGAACATAGGCAAATCTAGACAACACCAAACCTATTAAAAATTTGCTAGATTCTTGGTTACTTTTTGATGGGGGACTCAATTGGGAAGGGACCACTTTGGTCAGAAAAAGAAAAAATGTAAAAGGTACAAAATTTATTAAAGTGTTTTTCTGGTAATAAATGGGATGAAAAGAAATTCTTTGCTAATGATATATAAAGCCCTTATTAGGTCTAAGTAGTTTATGAGTCAATCGGAGGGTTTCAGCATCAAAACTCCATTTTGAAAGTTTTGGAGTTGTACGAAGGGTTTTTTGTGTGTTTTTGGAGTCCTGAAGTGTACTCGGTTAAGCGTTTTGGGTGGAGTAGGTTTACTCCCCTCAACTCAGACGGGGCCCCAGTAGCATTGCCCATGCCGAAAAAGGTGGCTGGGGCCGAGCCCATCCAAATGGAAATAGGGGGCATGGGTCCCTTGCCCCCGACTCCAGGCCCTCGAGAAAAGTGGGAAAAGATCTCTCTCCCATCAATACTGTTTCTTTCAAATATGCGCAGGGGGAAACCCCAATTTCCCCTCAGGGAAGTTTGGTTTCCCATCAGCAAAGGGCCCTTTGGTCCCGGAGGTGGAGGTACGCCAGGGGTTTCAGAGAGCCTTATTAAACATCCCCCTTTTTTAATATTATATATAATATATAATATATATATAATTATATATATATATAATACACCCACCACCCCGAGGGTCCAAGACAGGAGTTGGGGTATGGGGGAGGGGTCGACAAAATTTTAAATTTGAAGTGCAAACTGCCAAACAACAAGACTTTTTTGCTGAACTATTTGCTTTTGATAAAGCTTCAGATTTTGCACTATCAACGACCTAAATAAAATAGAAATTTTTTGATCCATTAAGTTCACTAAACCCTTTAAAATCATTAAAAAACCACCAAAAATGAACTATGAGTAAATCTTTCGTAAGATACGGGTCCCAACAAATCAGTCAAGCTAAAGGGGTATCAGGCCACTTGGTACCATGGCTGAATATAACCCGGGCAACTGGTATCGGCCTTAGCATAGCCCATACAGATCTCGGGGTTTTGTCTTTATAAAAGAAAAAAATCCCCTATGCAAAGTGAGGGGCCCAACCTACAATTCACAAAAAAATCACCCAGCAATAAAAAACTGGGGGGACAGCTCACAGGAAAAAAGGGAAGGGGGGAGGTGGTGTTGGCCCGCCTTGGGGCAATGCTAAAAGAATACACACCTTACCCCCTATATAAAAAAAAAAAATTCCCCCACAATGTCTTTAGGGTCAAGCTACAAAAATGACACCCTCACTCCCTATATAGAAAAAAAACCCCCATTCCTCCACAATGCCCTTTTGCAACACAAACTTTACCTCAACTATATCCTCTAGTATGCAATCAAACAAAAAACCCCCTAGACAACACCTAAAAATTTTTTCCGAAAACAAAATAAAATTTTTAATTTTTTAAAAAAATTTATCAGATGAGAAAGTAAACTTTTTTTAAGGGATACAAAATTTAGAATTTTTTCTAGATGAAATAATGAATAGGATCCATTGGCTTAATGACTTGGCGGGTGTTTTAATATGGCATATGTTCCCGGCGATAGCCAAGAAACCCAAAAAACAAACATCAAAATAAGCAGAATTCTCTATTGGGATTTTTAAAAGAGGTCAGTTAGGATGTTTTAGGTTTTGAAAATTTTTGAGAATATACAAATGGGGGATCTCAGTTTTTTCCTTTTTAATGTTTTGTTTGTTTTATCTTTGGTTTGTGTTTACTTTTTTTTATTTTTTGAAAGAATGAAATAATTTTAAAAAATGAAAAAAATTATGAAGAGAAAGAAAGGAAAGTGAGGTTTTAAAAAACAAAGAATAACTTTTTCAAATCTTTCGTAAGGGCTTCAGGGTTGTGACAAAACCCCCTTGTACCCTTTTCTAAAATGGGCCCCCTTTTGAAGGTACTCTGCAAGACCGTGTTGTGTATATTGCAAAGGGGTAACCATAGAGCCCCCGGTTACAGGGCGTCAGGATCGCTCTGGGGGAGGGGGGTTATAAATTCCATTTAAAAAAAGGCTGAGAAAAATATAATATAAAATCAGATAACTGAAACCCACTTAATACATTATTTGAGGAAGTCTTTTATTAAAGGGTTGTTGTAGTACTCTGTGAAGTTAAAAGCTAGGCGAAGAAAAGAAAAATTAAATGAGGACACATGCTCTATTGGGGTGGTAAACCCAAGGGTAGCAAGCAGGAATCTGGGGTAGGTTTCTTATTTAAAAGTTAGTTCTAAGGTAAGCAAAAGAGTGGCTGGGCACTTTTAAAGATTTTTCAAGTCTATCCCCCAAGTGAGAAAAGAGAGCTTCTATGAAGTGTTCATTAGCCAGGAGAGAGTAAAAAACCCTTTTTCCAAAATTAGGAAATTTTTAAAATCCCCAAAATATTATGAACAATTCATCGAAAAAAACAGAGCGGAAGTGGACGTGGAAGTGCCATCTGTCATCAAAAACGAAACGATTCAAAATTTTCAAAAGGGTAATATAGTAAAAAAAATTTTTAATGAAGTAAAGGCAGTGGCCATAGAAGGTCAGATGCCAAATTAAATTACACCTAGAAAGAAAAGGAACAAAAAATCATGCAAAAACTGCAGCCAAAAATTTTGCTAACTGAAGACCCGATCACGAAATTTTAAACCTAAATCCAAAAAAGATTTTCACTTTTCAGCCACGAAAACGTTTTAATGACTAATAAAAAGGGAAACGCACTTTAAGTAGGCAATAACAAGTCAAACAAAGCTCCCGCAAACTCTCGGTAAAAATAAAAATTTGCGAAATTAGGTCAGAAAGTCATCAAAAAGGGCAAAATATAATTAGCTAAAAACAAAATATAGAAAAAGAAAAGAGATGTATGGAAATTTTAAAACACAATAAAAAATGAAAATAGTGATCTTGGTACCCGCAGAAAAAAAGCTAAAAGGAGACAATAAGGAAGAAATAATTTATGCAAACAGCGGAGAAGTGACAAAAAAGGAATAAATCCTAAGAGTAGTGGAAGATTTTTACAGGGATTTATGCAACCAAAGGCGCTGAAAGGATGAAGAGAAGGAAACACCAGGTGAAGAAGATTTAGTACAGAATCATAATAAATACAGGATGAAACTGCAACAGTGAAACTAGTCAATCTTTTAACAAATGCTTTCTCATTAAAAACTCTGAAAGCGGGAAAAGCTTTGATGCATAAAAAGGGGATAGAAGGATCTAAAATTACCAACCATAAGCATACTCTTCTTATTACAATTTACAAAAATATACAATCGCATCCTGCATCTGGATTCTACCATGTAAAAAGAGGTTCGCGGATTCTAAACAATATACACATTCAAATCATAAAATAATAATAATAAAGAAGTAGAAAACCCTTATATAGATTATCGAATATATAGTACATATTATATCTATCAAATAATAGTTTACACTTTTTAGATAATATAATATAATATCGGAATGGGTATCTATAATAGAAATATATATATAAACTACATATAAAATAAAGCAATAATAAATAATCTGATTTAAAAAGTCTAAATGTACTGAATTAAGATGAACAGATAATATAACTATATCATTTTAATAATATAAATATATGTATATAGATGTATATATATAACATATTAATATATTGTGAACTTATAAAACATCTAAAAGGGAATATAAGCGTGATTATCTGTGTGTAGAGCTTCGGATAATATAGATATAAGATATTTATTATGTATAAATATATAGTTTAACCATATGTATTCATATATTAAATATATAGATACATATATATGATATATTATGGAGAGAAATAATAATTATTGATATATATTTATATAAGAATTAGCCTATGATTGGAAAGGCAATATGCACTGGGTCCCTAACAAGGTAGCACCCTATTAGCTCCAAAAAAAAAAAAATGGCAAATGGGCAGCAGGGCAGTGGAATACTGGTGAAAACACCTCAGTTCTACTGATTATAGATAACCAAATAGTAGGCGTATACAGTGAACTGTTTTAAAAAGGAACGGCGGAGTTAGTTCCTCCTAAAAGTTGGAGACATGCGACAAAGAGCCTGGGAGATTCAAGCAATTTTATTCCCTGACAACTCTATACCAATGATTAATTATAGAAAGATAATTCATATCACATGCACTCGAGTGGTTATCAAGAGGCGCGTTATTCGTAGGTCACCAGGCTGACAATTTAAATGCACCTGGATCCATGAGAAAAAGGAATACAGCCCATTAGAACACATTAATCGGACGTGGCGTGGAAACTAAGAGCAGGGTAATTAATACTGGTGTAACGACATGGATAGATACACTCATACTAAATAAGTGTGGCCAATATAAGTAGTGGAAGTTTTAAACAAGACAAGAAGTTCTTTTTTCTGGAAGGAAAATTTTGTCAGGATGTATAAAGGAGCTGGGATCCACTAACTTCTTTTCTCCTGACCAATACTCACAATTTAAATCACATGAACAATCATATACATCCTGCTGGACAACCAAATTCAAGTGGGAAAAATGGAATTTTTATACTTCAAGAATAAAAAAAAAAAAATGTAATTTAAAAAAAAAACCCCAAAA
>NW_023650874.1:0-5828 GCF_015228065.2 Penaeus monodon | reverse complement strand
CTCAAACGATTTTTTGGGGCCCAAAAAAAAACTCAAGCAAACTTTAAAGCAAGTCCCTAAAAGGCGAGGAATTTCCCCGATGCACATCTCGGGGAAAAAAAATCACGGAAGGAAAAAGCAAAGAGGGACAAAAAGGGGAAACATTTTAAAGACTCTGGAATTTTGTCGTTGCTGCCCAAGTTTCCACTACCATTTCCCGGACCTCAACCCCCCTCCCAGACGCCGGGGGAAAAAGGGAGGGCACAAGACTACACAGAAAAAAACCGGAAGCTTCCCCTACCAAAGAAGTGCCTAAAAGGGGGGATTTCCCAGTATTTTTTCCCCACCAGCCCAAAACCCCCAAAATCCTGTGCAAGAAAAATTTTTAACCAAAAAAAAAAAACCAACGGATTACCAAAACGCACCGACGCCTTTTTGCCACGCCCCAAAAAAAAACCCCGCAGCGACATTTCTGGACAAAAGGGGGGCCCCGGGGTAGTCTAAAGGGGAAAGGAAACAGCATTCCCAGGGGGGAGGGCCCAAGAGGGGAACCAAACCCCCACTTTTTTTTGAGGGGGGCGATTCTGACGGGCCGTTTGGAGTTTTCCATGCCTGCCCCTCTAGGACTCTGACAGCGATTCGAACCCCGGGCCCCTCTTTTAAAGATTGCAACTGACTGTGGAGGATTATCAATTAGTTTTCTTACACGTGACTTTTTAAAAAAAAAAGGGGGAGTAATGAATACGTAAGGGGGGCCCCGTTGACAAAATGTAAAATATAAAATTAATGAAACTAGTTACCTTTTGAAAACAAGGGGAATTGAATATAACCACGACGATATTTTTTCCACCAAAAAAAAAAGAATGGGAAAAAAAAAAAAGGGGAAAAAAAGTATCAAGTCAGTCAGTTATCATTTTTTTTATATAACTGATTCCTGGTGTATTTTTTCAAAAGATTTTTTTCCAAGCACTGACCTTTCTAGACGGTTGGGTGATGCTTAAGATTAGTAAGGACCTCGTTGTGTAGTACAGGGTCTAAAATAGAGATACTAGTCAGCTTCTCTGTTATTAGTGTTAGAATTCTTTTTCTGTTACTAAAAAAAAAACTCTTGTGATTAACCTTTTTCAGAACATTCAAAATTTTTTTTTTGTTATTTAGTCCCTGTAAAAAACACAAAAACACAACACACCCCCACACACACACACCCACCCCACAAAAAAACACACCCCAACCACAAAACCACACCAAACACACACCCCACCCCACACCCACACACACCACACCACAACACACACACCCCCCAACCCAAAACACACTAATACGGGGGGACTTCTAAGTATTTTTTTTAAAAAAAAACAAAAAGGGGGGCCAGTCTAAGTCCAGTAAGGCTGGGTCCCTTTTCCTGGAATCATCACCGCATGGAGCAACAGATGTTTAAGCACTAAACATGGATTACATTGTTTAAGACTATGATGGGGGATGTGTAAAAAATTTCTCGGTTACTTTAATAATTTTTGCTTCATTCTTTTCAATGCATTTTTTTTTAGGTGATAATCAGCGATAGATTCCAAGGGGCCCGCTTTTGGGTTTAGAAATGAAAAATGGTAATGCAACTATAAAGGCTTTGTTGTAAAAGTCATTATGTGTATTAGGTACCAAGTAGATTTAGTGCCCGTATCCGTTTGATGCATAGTGTGATTAAAACGACAAGGCAAATTACCTGTGAGCGGCCACAAAGTATCTGTTAGTCAAAAAATTACAGCTGAAAAACACATTAAAACAAGAAAAAAAAAATGTTCCACCAAAACAACACCCCCGGTAAAAAAAATTAATGCAAATTGAAATGGCATGAAGACTATGTGTGGGGAGGATGCTTGTTTTGTTTTTTTTTTTTTGGTTGGGTTGGGGGGACCAGCATTGATAAAGAGACTATGGTGGCTGCCAGATGTTGTTCATATTCGTGACCATCGAAGAAAAAAATCACACTGTAATCAACATTGCTCTTAGTGGTAAAGCTTTAACTGTTGAATAAAACTGATCTGTTTTTCTGCCACATTGTACAGTTTTATGTTGCTCCTCTATTTTTTCCTTCCCCATACCCAGAGAAAACATTTTTTTTTTATTTTTCATCCTTTTAATGCGGGCCACAAATTGTTCTTTCCAACGCGTCTAAATAATTTTTCAAAAAATTTAAAAGATAAAAGTTCAGTATCTATAGACCAGTCATAGTTTACAAAGAAGCTCAATCACAGCGGCCTTATCCAGTTAGGAAAAAAAAGAAATGGTCCATGAAAAAAAAACAGGAAGGTTTAAGTTAGTAAACTGTCAAATCCAGTGGGAACAATCTATGTTTGTACAAAGAAAAAAAACTATATGCAAGTAAAAAAAACTATATCATGAATGGAATAACCAAAAAAAGAAAAAGGGACAATAAAGAAAATTTATCACATTCTCTTCCATGATACGATAAATGATCAAATTGCTCTCAATTGAAAAATTAGTTCATTTGTGAGTACAGTTACTGATGAATAACTTTTTTGACCTTTGCCCGTTTTTTACTTTTCACGATGCAATATCCCATTTTTATTTTTACCAGTAATAAAGATCTTGTGAAAAAGTTGTATATTTTACCCCAATTTTTAATTATCCTTCCTCTTTTTTAGATACATTATGATTCCAGTTTTTGTTCCAAAAAGTGCACTGACCTTAGAAATTTAAATAAAATTAATGATGAGGAGGCTTCATAACGAAAACTAAAATATTTGAATTTTTACAATACCATCTTAGGAACCCCCCCACACACCCACCCACACACACACCCACACACAACCCCCACACACCACACACACCCCCCACAATAAATATTTTATATATATTTTATAAATATATATAAAAATTATATTATATATTATAAAATAAATGTGTATGTATAATATATTGTGTGTGTGTGGGGTGGTGGGTTGTGTGTGTGGGGTTTTGTGTGTGTGTGTTGTGTGTGTGTTTGTGTGTGTGTGTGTTTTTGTTGTGCGTAAGGTGGTATATTTGAGGGGAGGAGAGAAAAAAAAAAAAAAAAAACCCCCGGCCAAAACTTTCTTCTTTTCTTTTTAAAAGGGTTTTAGGGTTTCCATGTCTAAAAGCCGCCCGTGGTCACAGCCATGATACTTAATTGTAGTTTTCATGTTGTGATGCTCTTGGAGGGGGAGTACGTGGTAGGGTCCCAGTTCCTTTTCCACGGAGTGCCGGAGGTACCTTTTAGGTAATCATTTTTTCTCTATTTTTTCCGGCCCTTTGGGGGACCAGGACTTGACTTGGGCTGGCTTGGGGGGCCACCCAGGTGGCTGGGTAGGGCAAATCAAGGTGTAGTTCCTTTGGGCCCAAGGGAACAACCGCGGTGGTCCGGTGACTCGAACCCTCGAATTTTCAGATTGCCCGGTCGGGGACAGTTTCTTGAGTCCGACCGCTCTAACATTCGACCCCCGCGGCCCTTGACGATCATCATAAAATTCTACCTCTTCCTCCTTTTATCCCTAATCTTTATCACCCTTACCTCCAAGGATATCCCGCGGCGAAATCTGGTTATTCTCACGGGGCTCCCCAAAACCACCACCAACCCAAGGAAGTTTTCCCGCCAATTTCGGACGCGAACTCAAGCCAATCCTCACGCGTGTTTTGGGGTCGACTCAGTTGTTCCTTTCGGGGACCCATTTGGGGCCTCTTCTCTCCGTAAGGGAAAAACCCTAAAAAGGATTAATATACTGGATAGTGATTATTGATAGGGTTCCGGGGGGGGAAACTTTAAATTGGGGGAGAGGGGGAATGGAAGGGGGGGGGGAGGGGAGAGGGGAGGGAGGGGAAGGGGGGGGGGGGAAAGAGGGGAAAGGGAGGGAGGGGGAGGAAGGGAAGGGAGAAGGGGGAAGAGGGGGGGGGGGGAGGAAGAGAGAGGAGGGAGGGAAGAGAGGGGGGGAGGGGGGAGGGTTGGGAAAGGGAGGGAAAAGGATGGGAGGAAAAATAGAGGAGAGGAGAGAAGAGAGAGAGGAGGGGAGAGGGGGGGAAGAGAGAGGAGAGAGAGAAAAAAGAGACGACAGACGACGGACGCGGGGGTCTAGTTTCGTCACTATCCTCCCTTCTGCACCTGGGGGGACACGGGGGGGGGTTCTTGGGGGTCTTCATCTACTTTCCCTTTAATAAACCCAAGGCCAGGGGACCCCTTTCATTCCCCCCGCCCTGAGTCATCTCACGGGCGTCGTTGACAATTACTATTACTACTATTACTCCACTAAAAACCCCCAGTGATAACGATAATTTAATAAACCAAAAAAATGGGTAATAATATACTAATCATTATTACTCTCATTACTATTATTATTAATGGTCATTGTTTTTGGCAGGGTTTTCATAAAGGAGGTTATGTCTTAAAATTCCTTTCGTCCTGAAAAGGGAAAAAAAGAGAGAGAAAAAAAAATAGGGGCCCATTTGTTATTGACTGCAAGAAAAAGCCCCCAACATAGCTTTGTCCTCGTCTGCCTGGGTTTTTGAAAAAAAAAAATCTGAGGTCAAAACACGGAGAACTTTTGAAGCAATATGAGGCGGAATAGTTTGCAAAAAAGTAAAATACAGGGGAAAAAAAGTTACCGGGGTGGTGCCCCCCAAAAAAATTTTTAAGATTGGTTCCAAGGAGAATTTAACCGTAGAAAAGTTCCATGAATATTTGTAAAGGTATGCTAATACATCATATTTGTAAGTCGACAATCAGGGAATAAGTTGTTGTTTTTTCAATAAATTGTTCTTATCAAGGTATCATTAGAGAAAGAGGAAAACGAGGGGTCAGGGAATGCAAAGGAATAAATAGCAAAAAATCAAATGTTGCATTTTAATTTTAAGGGGGTGTTGTACTACGGTTGGCTAACTGTTCTGTCACACGTACCAAAATTAATCCCCCACAAAATTATCATTTAAAGACATTTTCTGCCATTGCAAAATATTCTGCATCTTTGTCAACCCCTTTTATCTCCCTTATTTGGCTCAGATTTTCCTTGGTCTGAGTCTCAAGCCCATACTGGGCATCTGGGGAATCGAACTTGTTGTAACCCCAGCAGAGCCTGGGCCGCCCGAGAAAAAACCCTGAGGAGCTCATCATTTCAGGCCTAGCCCAGGAGTTTTTTTTCAAGGGCAAGGATAAAACGGGGACTACTGTCATTTGTTTGTCCAGATGGTAATATTAAAAAAAACCCCCACAGGGTTTTGAACCTCTGGGGCCCCCTCTCTTTAACATCAAAGAGGTGCCTAAATAATGCTTTCATGGACTAAGACCTCTGCCATTGCAAAATTCGTCTGGCTTTTGAGAAAAAACATAGCTTGTGAGTATTGGGGGTATGTCGGACGCCCTTTATTAACAGGGGGGACCAGCGTACACACTTCAGAAAAGGGATCGCCTACAGCCGACACTGAGCTTGGTGAAAAAGTTATGGTAATTGTTTCCGAAAAAATGAACTTGGGACCCCCGATAAGCAGGCAGGGCGTGATGGTTACCTGAGATATTGTGGGTTAAAAAAAAAAAAGTAAAAAAAGAAAAAAAAAAAAATGTTCGGGGCCCCTTTTCCCTTTGGGGGATAAAACTCAAACCCCGCTCTGGGAATAGAGAATCCAAACCCCCGTTTTTAAAAACGGCAGATGAAGCGTTTGGGGGGGCCGATCCACCCGAAAAGGGCAAGTGTTCGATAAATTTCCTAAAAAAATAATGGGAAAGGGCTGCATCCCTGCAGATTTAACATTGGGAGAAAAAAGGGGCAACGGCTTCCCCTCTAAACAAATCACCGGAACACACTCTGCTCTTCTGCCACCGTCAGCAT
>NW_023650873.1:0-5829 GCF_015228065.2 Penaeus monodon | reverse complement strand
AAAAATAATTAAAATTATTAAACATGACAAAAATTTTATAAAAATAGATAAAAGATAACATAATATTTAATTATTATTGATATTATAACTATTATCATTATTATTATTTTATTATTATATTATTATTATTATTTATTATTATTATTATTATTTTATTATTTTATTATTATTATTATTATTATTATTTTTTTATTATTATTATATTACTTTAATTATTAGTATTATTGCCAAAAAATATATCATATCTGTAATAATAACAAAATAATAATAATAAGATAATTATAATAATACTAATTGTTATAATATTTTTTATTAATATTATTATTGTTATTATTATCGTTATTATTATTTTCACTGGTAGTATAATTGTAAAAAAAAAGTATTATAACAGTTAATTACAGAAATAACGATATTAATTAATATAATGATATGAAAAATTATTATAAAAACGTTATTGTTATTATTGTTATCACCATTATTATTGTAGTTGTCATTAGTATAGATGAAAAAAATATATTTATAAACCATTAATTCATGATAATAACAGGAATTGTGTCCATATATAATAAAAAAAGGTAAAAAAAAAACATCCCAAAAGTCGAAAAGCGGTAAAATCAAGCCAAATATAGCCGTTTGAGAATAGAATCCAAAAAGACGTATTTTATATTCATTTTATGATTCTAGCAATTATTAAGGTAAAAATAATTACAAATCTATTAATCTGACAATAATATTGATAAAAGTGAGAATAAAGAGAATTTGGATAACATTTGATTATTATTATTATGACTATTATCATTAATATTATAAAATAATAATAATAATAATAATAATAATTAAAAAAAAATAATAATTAAATTTTTATTATTATTATTATTATTATTTTTATTATTATTATTATTATTATCATTATTATTATTATTATTATTATTATTATTATTATATTATTATTATTATTATTATTATTTTATCAATCATGACAATAATGAGATAAAGTGAAATGAAAAAAAAGTTGGATAACATTAGATGATTTTTAATATCATTGCTATTATCATTATTATAATTAATACTTATTATTATTATTATTATTATTATTATTATTATTATTATTATTTTATTATTATTTTTATTATTTTTATTATTATTATTATTATTATTATTATTATTACTTTATTATAGTATTATTGCTAAAAAATATATTAAAACTGTAATAATAACAATAATAATAATAATAAGTATAATTATAAATACTAATTGTTATAAATTGTTATTAATATTATTATTGTTATCATTATGTTATTATTATTTTTCCTGGTGTATAATGTAAAAAATAATAATTAAACAGTAATAATTACAGTAATAACGATATTAATTAAAAAAATGATATAATGTTATTATAAAAACGTTATATTTTTATTATTATTATTATTACTATTATTATTGTAATTTTTATTAGTATAGATGTAAAATACATATTATAACTGCAATAAATTTTAATAATAATGATAAAATTGCAATAATGATGGTAATAATTGGAATAATGATGATAATGATGATGATAATAATGATAATGACGATAATGATGATGATAACGATAATATGATGATAATCATGATAATAATGACTATTTAATACAGGAATTGTGCCCAATATAATAGAAAAAAAGTAAAAGAAAAAAAATCCAAAAGTCGAAAAAGCTGCCAAATCTATCGAAAATACTGTTTGAGAGTAGACTCGAAAATAACGTTTTTTCCATTCTTTTGATGATTCTGGCAATTATTAGGGTAATAATGATAATAATTACCGGAATTCTATTAATCATGACAATAATGATGAAAAAAATTAAATAAAAAAGAATTTGGAAAACATTTGATGTTTAAATTATTATTACTATTTATTACTTATTATTATTTATTATTATTATTATTATTATTATTATTTACATTACAGTTATTACTTTAATTATTATTATTATTGCCAAAGAATATATTATAACTGTAATAATAACAATAATAAAAATTTAATAAGTATAATTATAATAATATAATTGTTATAATATTATTAATATTTTTAAATTGTTATTATTATCATTATTATTAATTTTCTGGTAGTATAATTGTAGAAATAATCATTATAACAGTAGTAATTGCAGTAATAACGATATTAATTAAAATAATGATATAAATAATGATTATAAAAACGTTATTGTTTTTATATTTATTGTTATTACTATTATTATTTCATTTTTTATTAGTATAGATGTAAAAATATATATTAAAACTGTAATAATTGTAATAATATTAATAATTGAAATAATATGATAATAATTGCGATAATGATGATAATTGCAATAATGATGACAATGATGATGAGAATGATGATAATGATGAATATAACTATAATAATGATGATAATCATGATAATAATGATTATAATAACAGGAATTGTGTCCATATATAATAAAAAAGGTCAAAGAAAAAAAAATCCCAAAACTTGAAAAAGCCTCAAAATCTAGCGAATCTAGCCTTTTGAGAGTAGACTCCAAAATGACGTTTTTTCCATTCATTTGATGATTTTGGCAATTATTAGGGTAATAATGATAATAATTACCAGAATTCTATTAATCATGACAATAATGATAATAAAAGTGAGAATAAAGAGAATTTGTAAATCATTTGATGATTATTAATATTATTAGTATTATCATTATTATTATCATTATTATTGTTATTATTATTATTATTATTATTATTATTATTATTATTATTTTTATTATTATTATTATTTATTATTTTTATTATTATTATTTTATTATTATTATTACTTTAATTGTTAGTATTATTGCCAAAAAATATATTATACCTGTAATAATAACAATAATAATAATAAGTATAATTATAATAATAATAATTGTTATAATATTGTTATTAATAAAATTATTGTTATTATTATCATTATTATTATTTTTACTGGTAGTATAATTGTAAAAATAATTATTATAACAGTAATAATTACAGTAATTACGATGCTAATTAAAATAATGATATAAATAATTATTATAAAAACGTTATTATTGTTATTATTATTGTTATTACTATTATTATTGTAGTTGTTATTAGTATAGATGTAAAAATATATATTATAACTGCAGTAATTACATTAAAAATGATAATAATTGCAATAATGATGATAATAATTGCAATAAGGATGATAATGATGATGATAATGATGATAATGATGATAATGATAATGATGATAATGACGATAATGATAATGATAATGATGATTATGATGATAATGATTATAATGATGATGATAACGGATAATAATGATGATAATCATGATAATAATGAAAATAACAAAAAATTTGTCCATATACAATAAAAAGGTAAAAGAAAAAAATCTATAAAGTTGAAAAAACGGCAAAATCTTGGGAAATATAGCCTTTTGAGAGTAGACTCCAAAGTGACGTTTTTTCCATTCATTTGATGATTTTGGCAATTATTAGGGTATTAATGATAATAATTACCAGAATTCTATTGAATCATGATAATAATGATGATAAAAGTGAGAATAAAGAGAATTTTGATAACATTTAATGATTATCAATATTATTACTATTATTATTATTATTATTATTATTATCATTATTATTATTATTAATATTATTATTGTTATTATTATTATTACAATTATCATTATTATTATTATTATTATTATTATTATTATTATTAATTATTATTATTATTTATTATTATCATTATTAGTATTATTATTACATTAATTATTAGTATTATTGCCAAAAATATATTAAAACAAAATTTAATAACAATAATAATAATAATAAGTATAATTATAATAATACTAATTGTTATAATAATGTTATTAATATTATTATTGTTATTATTATCATTATTATTTTTTTTGCTGGTAGTATAATTGTAAAAACAATTATTATAACAGTAATAAGTACAGTAATAATGATATTAATTAAAATAATGAAATAAATAATTATCATGAAAACGTTATTATTGTTATTACTATTATTATTATAGTTGTTATTAGTATAGATGTAAAAATATATATTATAACTGCAATAATTGCAATAATAATGATAATATTTGCAATAATGATGATAATGATGATGATATTGTGATAATGATGATAATGATGATGATAACGTTAATAATGATGATAATCATGATAATAATGATGATAATAACAGGAATCGCAATCGCAAAAGTCGAAAAAGCTGCAAAATCTAGCGAAATATAGCCTTTTGAGAGTAGACTCCAAAATGACATTTTTTCCGTTCATTTGATGATTCTGGCAATTATTATGGTAATAATGATAATAATTACCAGAATTCTATTAATTATGACAATAATGATGATAAAAGTGAGAATAAAGAGAATTTGGATAACATTTGATGATTATTGATATTATTACTATTATCATTATTATTATCATTATTATCATTATTATTATCATTATTATTATTATCATTATTGTTATTATTATTATTATTATTATTATTATCATTATTATTATTATTGTTATTACTTTAATTATTAGTATTATTGCGAAAAAAATATATTATAACTGTAATAATGATAATAATAATATTAATAAGTATAATTATAATAATACTAATTGTTATAATATTGTTATTAATATTATTATTTTATTATTATCACAATTATTATTTTTACTGGTAGTATAATTGTAAAAATAATTATCATAACAGTAATAATTACAGTAATAACGATATTAATTAAAACAATGATATAAATAATTATTATAAAAACGTTATTATTGTTATTATTATTGTTATTACTATTATTATTGTAGTTGTTATTTGTATAGATGTAAAGATATATATTATAACTAATAATTGAAATAATAATGATAATAATTGCAATAATGATGATAATAATTGCAATAATGATGATAATGATGATGATAATGATGATAATGATGAAAATGATGATGATAACGATAATAATGATGATAATCATGATAATAATGATGGTAATAACAGGAGATGTGTCCATATATAATAAAAAAGGTAAAAGAAAAAAAAAATCCAAAAGTCGAAATAGTGGCAAAATCTAGCGAAATATAGCCTTTTGAGAGTAGACTCCAAAATGACGTTTTCCATTCATTTGATGATTCTGGCAATTATTAGGGTAATAATGATAATAATTACCAGAATTCGATTAATCATGACAATAATGATGATAAAAGTGAGAATAAAGAGAATTTGGATAATATATCATAAGAAAAAAAAAAAGTCCACAAAATATTTTTAGCCCCCATTCTTCTGATTTTCTGTTGCTCTATTTCTGATTTCCTTATTACATGGTAGTAGTAAAACGTAGCTGTTATACATTTCTTTCTTCCTTGGTTCCACTATACTTACCACTGTCATTAGCATTCGTCTATTTATGAAATACTCGTATGATAATGGAGTTGTTGTTATTATTATTATTATTATTATTATTATTATCATTATCATTATTATTATTATTATTATTATTATTATTATTATTATTATTATTATTATTATTATTATTATTATTATTACTATTATTATTATTATTATTATTATTATTATCATTATTATTATAATTATTATTATCGTATTCTATCGTTATTATTGACTGTCATCATTATTATTACCTTTTAATTGATTATTTGTGTAGTAGAAATAATAGTGGTAGTTGTCATGATAGCAGTTCTGGTATCATAATGATATAATGGTGGTAATAATTATAATAATGATAATAGAATAATAATTTTAAAAAATAAAAAATTAAATAATAAATG
>NW_023650871.1:0-5829 GCF_015228065.2 Penaeus monodon | reverse complement strand
TATATTTTTTGATAATATAATTGTGTGTGTGTTATATATATATATATATATATATATTTTAATATATATATATATATATATATTTTATATATATGTGTATTATACATATATTTTATGTATAATATATATATAATATATATATATATATATATATATATATTTTATATATATATAAAACGTAAATATATATATATATATATATATATAATATATATATATAATATATATATATATATATCTGCCACCAATACAAGGCAGGCTAGGCAGACGGCGTGCTATTCACAGGGTCGTGAACACTGAACAGCTCCAAGAGGCACCGAGCACCACAGCGTCCCAGAACACCATGAGGGAAAACGCCAAGTGGTGAGGCAGGGCACGAAAAAAAAGCACAAAATGACAGTCTTTCCTTTATTTACAAAAGTTATTTACCCGTACACTTTTCTATAACACAATACGGGGGGAAACCCAGCATATCACACTGCACGATACAGCTTCTAACAGGGCAAACACAAAGTTTATCAGGTCACAAGGGCACACACGAAGGTCTTCACAAGAGCAGCAACCCAATTCCGTCTCTCTTGGCTTGTTCTTTCTGCTCCTCTGCTCACAGCCAGCTGCGTCATGTTTGCCCAGGTCCCTTCATGTTAACACATGCCCAGGTCATCCTTTTCATGTTACACATGTTTTTGCACAGAGACAAAGACCACTGGCGTAGCAATATATATATATATATATATTAAAATATATATATATATATATATATATATATAAATATATATATATTTTATATATGATATATATATAGTATATATATATGTTATATATTTAAAATATAAGTTATATGTATATATTATATATATATATAATAAAATATTTTATATATATAATATATGTAAATATATATATATATATAAATATATATATATAATATTTAATATATATATATATTTATATGTATATATATATATAATATATATTATATAGTATAATATATAATATTTTATATATATATATATAAAATATATATTTTATATAAAATATGTAAATTATTATACATATATATATTTAATATATATATATATATATATATATATATTATTATATATATATATATATATTAATATATATATATATATATATTATATATATATATATATATATATATTGCTAACGCCAATGGGTGTTTGTCTCTGTGTGAAACATGTGTTAACATAAAAAGGATGACCTGGGCATGTGTTAACATGAAGGGACTGGGCAAACAGGATGACGCAGCTAGCTGTGAGCGGAGGAGCGGAGGAACAAGTCAAGAGAGACGGAGTTGGGTGCTGCTCCTTGTGTGCCTTTGTGACCTGATAAACTTTGTGTTGCCCTGTTATAAGCTGTATCGTGCCGTGTGACATGCTGGTTTCCCCCCTGTATTGTGCCTATAGAAAAGTGTACGGGTAAATAACTTGTGTCAATAAAGGAAAGACTGTCATTTTGTGTTTATTTCGTGCCCTGCCTCGCCACTTGGCGTTTCTTCTCGTGGTGTTCTGGGACGCTGTGGTGCTCGGTGCCTCTTGGAGCTGTTTAGTGTTCAGGACCCTGTGAATAACACGCCGTCTGCCTAGCCTGCCTTGTGTTGGTGGCAGAGAGACGAGGCGGTCGGTGTAACAAATGGTGTCAGGAGAGGGATTTGTGATATTTGATCAGTGAGAGCGCCGATTTATCATGTGGTCTAAAGATGGAGGCAGCCATGAGGGAGAAGGAGGCTATGACTGAGGCAGGCACGAGTGAGATGAAGCCGAGCCAGATGGACCTGATCACTGCCATGCTGGCCGGTATGAGGGAGGAAATGGCACAAAGGGCAGAAGAGCAGGCACAGAGGGCACGCGAGCAGGCGCACCATCTCGTCGAGATGCAGACAAGGAAGGCAGAGGAACAGTTCTGGCAACTTGTTGAGGTGCTACAGAGCAATCTTGCATCTGTGAAGATGGAAACTCAGCAGTATAACGACAAGGCCTGCAACAGCTTGAAGGGTGAACTGATGGAGGAGGTGCAGACTCTGAAGGGCGAGGTTCAGGGCCTGACGGAGGAAGTGAAGGCGGAAAGGCGGCGTCACGAGGTAGTAACATTGCAATCAGAGAAGGCAGACGAGGTTCTGCCAACAGATGCCAGTGTGTCAGATTTACTGGGGTTTGCCTGGGGTCCGTGGCAGGAAATCCCCGGGCCTCGCAGCGTCGTGTCGGAGCAGTGGTCGCTGCAGAAGGCTGGGGGACCCATTGGAACCGCTCCCTTGGGTATAGGTGGCGGCAAACTCGGACCCGGTCAACCCGCCTCGTTGCCTCCCTCACCCCCTTCCTCCCCCCCAGGTGTGTTAGTTCACGGCACGCGTTCTCCACCCTGCAGCCTCTCGGCCTCCAGACATTCTGTGAAGCGTAAGCCAGCTGAGTATGACGGGAAGGTGGCCTGGGAGGCATATGTCGCCGAATTTGAAATGCTGGCATCTGCCCAGGGCTGGAGCCAGGCATCTGCCGGCATCCCAACATGCCTCTTACACCAGCGTGGCGGAGGCTTTGAAACGCCGTTTCGGGCACCACCACCAGGCCGAGGAATATCGGGCCTGCTTGAAGAAGCAGACTCGTGAGCATAGCGAGACACTGTCCCAGCTGGCGCAGGATGTGGAGGCGCTGGTAAGGAGGTCGTACCCTGTAGCTGCGGAAGAGATGATTGTGGTCCTGGCCCGCGATTTCTTTGTTGACGCTTTGGCAGGACCAGCAGCTGCCAAATCTACGTCAAGCGGGGCACACCCTGAGAACCTGCAGGTGGCGCTGGCGAGGGCCTTGGAGTTCGAGGCCTTCCTAAAGGCAACCAGTGGCCTAGGGCCAGCTCCCTCAGCCCCCCCATGACTTCCCGGGGGCCCGGGAAGGCTAAAGTGGAGAAGATAGCATTGAGGAAGGTGAGCCCGAGCACTTTTCAAGGTTGTGTTGGGGCTGCGTGGGGAAAGGCACAGACGTAGCCCAGTGTCGGAGGGAGCGGAGGACACATCCTCTCAACCGGACGGATTTGATGCCTTCCAGCAGGGGCTGCAAGGACTGTGGCAGGTATGGTCACCATCCGAGTGCATGTCCCAAGGGGTAAGGAAGTGGTACAGGCGGACAACTCGGACCGGCGGGAGTCGGGGGCCGAAACCCCAGCCGTCCTCGGTTCCCGGGCCCTGACTTGGGTAAGCTGCCGTTGACCCAGCACGATGCAGGTGGAGGGCTCAATAGATGGGAAGCCAATGCCGCCTGACAGGTGGACACTGAGGCTGAGAAGACCCTAGTGCGGCCTAATATGTTGGCCACTATGCGACTTCCAGACGCACCACAGAGACTGTGTGGTGTCACGGGGCATTGTGTGCAGCTCAAGGGGCCAGTGGAGGCTCGGTGCAGCGGCTGCCGGTGTATGTGGCCGATCTGGACGAGCACTGTTTGCTGGGCCTTGACTACCTGACGCAGAGTAAGGCGTGTGTCAACCCTGGACGGAAGCTGGTGAAGGTGCACAATGAAGAGGTGCCCTTGCTTCCAGAGGTTGGCTGTGCAGAGGTAGTTATGGCTGAGCGACTGCACCTTGCTCCCAGGACAGAGTCTAGAATCCGGTGTCGACTGTCAAGAGTGATGCGTGGAGTAGAGGGCCTCATGGAGCCCATCCAAAACCTGCAGCTGGCTGATAGCGTAGCGGTTGGGCGGAGCCTTTTTGGACCAGGGGAGGGGGTTGTTACCCCTTGGTAGCTAACTTCTCTGATAAGGCTCAAAAAGGTGCCGCTGGTGCAAAGCTCGGAACTTGTGAGGAAGTGGACCATCCAGAAGAGTCATCGAGGAGCAAGGAGTTGGTTGGTGTGGGGACGTTGCCTGACTTCCTCGAGGACTTGGCGCACCGACTGTGGAGTTACCATGGGCCAGGAAGCTATTCCTAGGGCCATGGTGAAAAAGAAGATGACGTTAGCCCCAGTAGCGGCGATGAGGACGTGGCAGACGCTGACCGAGATGAGGACGAGCATTTGGACGGTGAGGGCGATGCAGCAGACGTCTATGGTGACCATGAGCCAGGTCTTGGGGCAGGAGATACCCCTCTGGGTGCCACTGCTAATCTACCGCCGCCCACACCTCCTCGAGAGCGACCCCATCGAGGATGAAGAAAGCCGCGCTGGATGAAAGATTTTTGTGTTTCTGAGAACTGATTTTCAATTACAGTTACTTTTGTTTGAAAGAATCTTCTTTGTTCCTGAGGACTAATTTTATTTAAATTTTCTGTAGTTTGTTTCATGTTTAGGTATGTCAGAGCAGACGGGTCGTCTGCTTGATAGGGGGGGATAGTGCTATGCCAGTGGGTCTTTGTCTCTGTGCGAAACATGTGTTAACATGAAAAGGATGACCTGGGCATGTGTTAACATGAAGGGACCTGGGTAAACAGGATGCAACTGGCTGCGAGCAGAGGAACAAGCCTAGAGAGACGGAGTTGGGTGCTGCTCCTGTGAAGACCTCGTGTGTGCCCTGGTGACCTGAGAAACTTTGTGTTGCACTGTTATAAGCTGTATCGTGGGTGTGTGACATGCTGGTGTCCCCCCTGTATTGTGCCTATAGAAAAGTGTACGGGTAAATAACTTGTGTAAATAAATAAAAGACTCATTTTGTGTTTATTTCGTGCCCTCCCTCGCCACTTGGTGTTTTCCCCTCGTGGTGTTCTGGGACCCTGTGGTGCTCGGTGCTTCTTGGAGCTGTTCAGTGGGTTCACGGGCCCTGTGAATAGCACGCCGTCTGCCTAGCCTGCCTTGTGTTGGTGGCAGAGAGACGAGCGGGCCGGCGTAAAAAATATATATATATTAAAATATATATTGTATATATATACATATTTACATATAATATATATATATATATATATATAGAAATATAATATATGTAAAAATATAAAATAATATATATATATATATTATATATATATATTATGTAAATATTATAATATATATATATATATATATATATATATATATATATATATGTAAATATATTTTATATATAATATATATATATAATATATAATATATAATGTAAATAATATAATATATAAAAATATAATATATATATATTTTTAACGAAAACTGCCTAATCAGCTATCGAATTACTTCTCTGACTCTTAATGCTCAGCCGGGAAACCTTTTTTAAATGTTTGCTTGTTTTCTGTTGTACTAGCCCCCCCCCCTCCCTTCCTGTGGGAGGAAGCATCGTGGGGGTCCTGTAGCGACGACAGGGGAACGGGGAGTCTAGCTGAGGACGTCGTGTAGGCGAAAGGCAAACCGAGTGGGGAGGATTTTAAAAATTTTATTGGAGATTGCTTGTGCTTGGATTTTTTTTATACAGTCGGCGAAAGTGTCATAGTGGGATATAACTTTCATTCAAAGGGAGTGATTATATCAGATCGGCGGATTGGCCGTAATCGGTGGCCCCTCATTGCCCGTACGTCCTCAGCCGGCACTCCGCAAGCAGGGGAGGTGAGTCACAGTAATGCTGAGCCCAAAAATTCTGAACAATTAACTGTGAATGTTCAATTATTTATGAAGTATTGTATTTGGAATATATTCAGTCTTATCTTAATGTTATTTTACTGAAATAAATAAGTTAAAATTGACTAAAATTGACAGTTTACCTTGACACCATCCGTTCTTTTTTTTCTATTTTATTGGTGGCCTGCGTTTGGGATCCACTTATTTCACGCCTTTGCAGTGCTGCATTTTACTGTATGGGCATTTACAATATACGGGTGGTGCAGTACTAATTTGCAATTTAAGCAGTTGGCCGAGTAGGCAAATTA
>NW_023650870.1:0-5830 GCF_015228065.2 Penaeus monodon | reverse complement strand
GGGGGGGGGGGGCGAGGGAGGAGAGAGAGAGGAGGGGGGGGAAAAGAGATCGAGAGAGAGAGAGAAAAAAAAAAAAACGGTAGGGGAAAGGATAAAAAAAAAAAAAAAAAAATATAGTAAAAGGAGCAGAGAGAGAATAGAAAGGATAGTAGAAGGAAACATAATGATAAATAAAATGATAAATTGAAGAGATATGATAAATAGGGGAGAGAGAGAGAGGGGAAGAGAGAGAGAAGAGAGAGACAGAGAAGAGAGGGGGGAGGAGGGGGAGAGAGAGGAGAGAAGAGAGGAGGAGAAGAGAGAGAGAGAGAGAGAGGAGAGAGGGGGGAAGAGAGGAGGAGAGGAGAGAGAGAGGAGAGAGAGAGAGAGGAGAGAAAAGAGAGAGACGAGAGGAGAGAGAGAGAAAGAGGAGAGAGAGAAGGAGAAGAGAGAGAGAGAGAGAAGAGAGAGAGGAAGGAGAGAGAGAGAGAGAGAGAGAGGAGAGAGAGAGTAGAGAGGGAGGGAAAGAGAGAAAGAGAGAGGACAGAGAAGAAGAGGAGAGAGAAGAGAGAGAAGAGAGGATTCGATAGATCAGAGAGAGAGACGAGGGGACGAAGAGAGAAGACTCGTGCAGAGAGATGAAGAGAATTGAGAAAGGAATGAAGACGAGGAGAGAGAGAGAGAGAAGGGAGAGAGAAGGTAGAGAGAGAGAGGAGAGAAGGAGGAAGGGGGGGGGGGGGAAAAGAGTAAGGAGAGAGAGAGCTATAGTGAGAAAGAGAGAGAGAGTACAAGATTGAGTGTGAGAGAGAGAGGGGGGGGATAGAGGGAGAGGGGAAAGAGATGAGAGAGCGAGAGAGAGAGATAGATGAGGAGAGAGCGAGAGAGAGGAGAGAGAGACGAGAGACGAGACGAGAGAGAGAGAGAGAGACAGAGGATAGAGTCTGCGTTATGTGAAAGAGAGGTAGTGAGAGAGAGGGGTGGGAGATAGAGGGAGAGGGGAGAAAGAGAGAGAGATTGAGAGAGAGAGAGAGAAAGAAGAGAGAAAGAGAAAAGAGAGAGAGAGATGAGAGAGACGAGGAGAAGAGATAATTACCGAGGGGAGAGGAATGAGTGAGAGAGAGAGGAGGAAGAGAGGAACATAGGAGAGAGAGGGGTGTATGAGAAAGGGAGGTGGGGGGATGAGAGGAGGAGAGAGAGAGAGAGAGCGAAGGAAGAGAGAAGAAGGAGATATGAGAGAGAGAGAGGAATACAGAAGATTATAAGAGGAGAAAGAAAGAGAGTAGAGAGACGGAGCGGAGAGGAGAGAGAGAGAGGGGGGGAGCGAGGGGGGAGCAGCGCGGAGAGATAGAGTAAGAGAAGAGTGACAGAAGAGAAGAGCGAGAGAGGGAGCGAGTAATGAGGGAAAGCGAGTAGAGCGAGAGAGAGGGTGGAGAAGAGAGGGAGGTAGAGAGAGAGAGAGAGAGAGAGACGAGAGAGAGGAGCGGAGAGAGAGAGATGAGAGAGGGAGAGAGAGGAGAGGAGAGAGAGAAGATGAGAGAGAGAGACAGAGGAGAGAGAGATAGGTGAGAGGAGAAGGAAAGAGGGAGAGAGAGAGAGAGGAGAGAAAGAGAAGAGAATGAGATGATATTCGATGGATATATAGTGAGAGAGAAGAGAAGGGGGGGGGGGGACGAGAGGAGAGAATGAAGAGAGAGAGAGAGAAAGAGAGATAGAGGAGGACCCTAATCCATATGAGAAGAGAGAGAGAAGAGGAGAGAGAGAGCGATTAGAGAGATATGATGGAGAGAGAGCAAGAGAATGGAGAGAGAGAGAAAGAGAAAGAAAAGTGAGATGTAGATAGATGGATATATAGTGAGAGAGAGACAGGGGGGGGATAAAAAGAGAGAGAGAATGGGAGAGAGATGAGACGACGAGAGAGAGAGAGAGATGAGCGGAGAAGAGAGGGGAGAGGGATGAGAGAGAGAGAAGAGATGATAGATAGATGGATATATAGTGAGAGAGAGACAGGGGGGGAAGAAGGAGGAAGAATGAGAGGCAGGAGAGAGAGTGAAGGAGAGACCCGAGATGATTGAGAGAGAGACGAGAGAGAAGAGAAGAGAAGAGGCAGAGGCGAAGAGAGAGAAACGCGAAAGGACGGAGAGAGATAGAGAGATAGAGGAAGAGGAGAGAGAAGAAGAATGGAAGAGAGACGAAGAGAGAGAGAGGATGGGATGAGGAGAGAGAGGAGCGAGAGAGAGTAGAGAGAGAGAGGACGAGAATGGAGAGAGCAGTAAGGAGAGAGTAGAATATATGTGAAAGAGAGAGAGAGTATCGATGTGAGAAGAGAGAGAGAGAGAAAGAGAGAGAGCAGACAGAGAGTGAGTTGATAATAGAGAGAGAAGAAAAAGGAAGAAGAGAAGAGAGAGAGTAAGTGAGAGCGAGGAGAAGAGAGATGAGGAGGAGAAGAGAGACAGAGAGAGAGAGAGAGAGAGAGATGTGCTCTTCAAAGATAGGTAAGTGAGAGGAGAGAGGGGGGGAGATAGAGTGAGAGGGGAAGGAACGAGAGAGAGAGAGATGAGAGAGATTAAGTTGTCAGCCGAGAGGAAGAGAGAGAGAGGAAATGAGGATAGAGAGGAAAAGCCGGTGTGGAGAGGGAAGAGGGGGGAGATAGAGGGAGAGAAGGGGAAAGAGCAGAAGAGAGAGGAGAGAGAGGAGAGAGAGATTCGATGAGAGAGAGAAGGAGAAGTAGGAAGGGAGGAAGAGAGAGGGAAGAGAGAGAGAGAGAGAGAGAGAGAGAGAGAGAGAGGAGCGAGAAGAAGAGACGAACTGTGATTGGAGAAGAGAGAGAGAAGAGATGAACGAGGAGACGCGCTGATGAGAGAGAGCGAAGGAGAGAGAAGAGGAGAGATAGGAGAGAGAGAGAGAGGGGAGGGGGTAGGGAGAGGGAGAGAGAGAGAGATAGGGAGTACAGAGAGAGAGACAGAGAGAGAGACGAGAGAGGGGAGAGAGTAAGAGAGAAAGCGAGAGAGCGAGAGCGGGAGAGAAGAGAGAGAGGAGAATAGATATGAGGTTGTGAAAGAAGAGAGAGAGGAGATGATGAGAGAGAGAGCGAAGGGAGAATATTAGGAAGAAAGATGAAGAGTGAGTATAGTAGACGCCGCACCCTCCCGTATGGATGAGGAGAGGATAGAGATGAGAGAGGAGAGGGATAGATAAGAATAGAAATGACTTGCAACCGAGTGTGTGTGTGTGAGAGAGAGAGACGAGCGGAGGAGACGGCGAGAGAGGAGCGAGAGAGAGAGGAGAGAGAGAGAGGAGAGAAAGGATGGGGGAGAGAGAGAGAGTGAGGGGAGGAAAGAGAAGTGAGAGACCTAGCACCGCACGGAGAGAGAGAGAGAGATGAGAGAGAAGACGAACGAGAGAAAGAGAAGAGAGAGCTGAGAGGACAAGAGAGAGGAAAGAGAGAGAGAGAGCGATGCTAGATAGATGGATATATAGTGAGCAGAGAGACAGGGGGGAAGAGATAGAAGATGAATGGAGAGGAGAGAGGACAGGAAGAGAGAAGTAGAAGAGGAAGACGAAAAGAGATTGATGAGCGGAGAGAAGAGAGAGAGCTAGGAAGAGACGAGAAGATAGGGAGGAGGGAGAGAGGACGAGAGATGAGAGAGAGAAGAGAGAGAGAGAGAGAGAGATGATAGATAGATGGATATATAGTGAGAGAGAGAAGAGACAGTGGGGGAAGAAGAGAGAGAATGAGAGAGAGAGACGATAGAGATTGATGAGGGAGGAAAAGCACGACGGAGAAGAGAGAGCGAGAGATAGGGAGATGAGTTGAGAAGAGAAAGGAGGCGAGAGATAGAGCGCTAGAGGAGAGGAGAAGAGAGACAGAAGGAAGGAGAAGAGAATGATAGAAGAGAGACGAGAGAGGGAAGAGAGGAGAAGGAGATGAGGCGAGAGAGAGAGAGAGAGAAGAGAGAAGAGAAACAAGAGAGACGTGAGAAGGGAGAGAGGATACGAGAGCACATGGAGAGAAGAGAGAGGAAGAGAGAGGGAGGGAGAATGAGAGGGACAGGGGGAGAGATGAGAGAGAGAGAGAGGGGAAGGAGTGAACGAGCAGGAGGCTCCTGGGGCTGAAGATACACATCGACATCTTCTTCAGTATGTGCGCGAGGACGAGACACAGCGTCTCTGATGAGCAAGAACTGATCGTTAAATTGCTGCGTCTGTGCCATATTTCACAAGGGCTCGGTAGACACAAAGGCCATCGCATACTTGTCACAGGATTTGGGTGCACGGTCACCTTCCCATCATGGTTTTCACAGCTGTCTTGTACTTTCCTGAAATTTGAGCGCCACGAATATAGGGGGAGCTCGTGATCGAACGCAGAGAATAAGACAAAAACGTGCTACCAGAGAGACACCGGCTATCACAGGGGAACTAGGGTGGCATAGGAAAGATCGTAAAATTCGCTAACGATAATTCGTGTTTCGCATATAAGAGCGCACCACCAGCCCACAATCAAAGAAGCACTCTTAGCACTCATCGACCAAAATACTGTATCTTAGCATGTTCGGTTAACGCAACCTGTTTTAAAATGTCACATGCAATGATAAAATAACATGCTTAGGCACTTTTTCTCGTTCAAGTGCCCTGCACCCCCTTTAACACGTCACTGTATCACTTCAAGAAAAATTACAATTGCACTAGATTAGGACGACTACACAAACTTTCAACAAAAGTACTGCACACCTTTCACAAAGGAACGACTGTTACTGCCACAAAAATTAACGTACACACAAAGTCAATGTATTGACTCCGGGAGCTGACTCTGAATTAGAAATTACAGACATAAAAGAGAAACATACAGTGTCCCTAGACACTAACGAGAGCCACTTAAACAATCCTTAGTGGTAGCGAGAGGTATTTTGACACATAAATATAATCGGCCGAGAAGAGAATTATGCTGTAAGACAAGGCCACGCTTGAAAAACTACACTTATGATATCACTGAAAAAAGAAAGGACACAGAATAATAACAAAGTGGCTCTCCCTTTAAGACTCCCGCAGGAGATATAATGTTCGTGCATGATATAGCCTGACAGGAAGTAACTGAATGTGCCAGACGTTCTCAGCCTACAAGGAACATCATAATTTTCTCCTGATCGATGCTCATTAAAGGTACATCCCACCACAAGCCACCAAATTGTAAGGATGGTGTTTTTGGTCCCAACGAGGAGCCCGACATTAACCCCAGCCTCATTGAAGCGAGCTGAAGCCTTCGTGAAACGGGGAACGGTTAGGGGCGCAAATAAGGGTCCCCTTCCCTCCCTGAACAACTTGATACAGATCCTGGGCCTGTAAAATGGTAGCGGGCAGTGACCCAGGATCCTCGCAGGCTTGAAATGTACCTGAGCGGAGAAAAAATGATCGAAGTCCCTTTTGGCTCAGCTATCATTTTAAAATACGACAAATCAAAGAATTTAAAAGACACTGAAAAGATAAAACTGCTTAAGGCATAAAATGTAAAAGAAGAACACATACTAAAATTACGTTAATTTACTAAAATACAGGATAAGAAAAAGAAACCTACGTTAACTTACAAAAAAAAAAAAATAAAAAAAAAAATAAAATATTAAAAAAAATAGACTTAAAAAGGGGGCTGAAGGTTAAAAGAAACGAAGTAGGGGAAAAGCCGAATCCTGAAGGGTTCGGCGTGTAAAATACATCTAAAGCACTTTAAAAAAATGAAAACATAAAAAAACAAAACATAAAAAAAACGTCCGCAAATGACTAGACAAAACGGGAAGTCTGCTCAGTACAACTTTGTTCGGGACGTCTCAGGCTGAAAACCCTGGTCTTGGTGTAATGTCCA
>NW_023650869.1:0-5830 GCF_015228065.2 Penaeus monodon | reverse complement strand
ACAATTAACCCGAAATCTGCACAGGGTTTATGGGCCCCCTAATCCATGATTTAAATACCAACCCAATGCCGAAATAAATCTTAGGAGGAAGTGCGTGCGGCAACTCCTTCCTCCGCAGCTTCCGAGAGGAAACGAGATATTCCCCCTGGGCCAGCTGGTACTCAGATGCCACAGGCTATGAACCACTGGCACTCTCTGAAATAAACAACAGAGGTACCGAAGTCATTCTGCACAAAATGCGCCTAGGTTACCACTGTGCATGGCAGATTATACAAACCATAAAACTTTGAAGAGAGGTGTTGCATGCATTGCGGCGAGCCGAACGCCACACTTGTACATTACTTAGAGAATTACGCGCACACGCAATTCCTAAGACAAAGCCTGCAAACACAGCCGTCGTGCGGTAAAGAGATTATGCGAGATGCTTACACCACGGCTACAGGACGCCTGCTGGCAACCCCACCGCCACGGTAAGCACCGAGTGTCAGACAAACAAATGAGACAGCCATAAAGACTGACACAGGCCGGGCCTAAGGAAAGGCCCGGGCGAAGCCAGAACTTCGAAAATCTCAAGAAAGCAAGCAAGCGTTAGTACTTCTACAGCCAGCACCGCTGTTTACATGCTGCGCCCCCGTTAGATCGCGGAGAAAAAGCGTGTGTCCCCTTCAAGAGAAGAGCAGAGGACGTCGGCGGATGGCTGTTTATATTTGCCAGAGCGTCGTGGAGGGGCGGCGCGGGCTATCGTCCGGGGAATGAGACATCAAAGAGGAGTAACTCCAGCTAAATTAAAAACTGGTTTCCTGGCCACTTTGAGCGGAGCCCGTCTACCCAAGAGGTAATGGGTCTTAAAAAAAAGCAGCTCACCGTGTCGCCGCTCCCTTCCCAAAGGGGAGGCAGGGGAGACGGGGGAGTTCTCTCTAGTTCTCCTCGTTCTGGCGAGGCGTTTCTGCTGGTCGGCCCTGGGGATTATTCGTGGGAAAAGCGACTGGATGTTAGAGAATCGAATTAAACATGGCTTCTAGTTTAAAGGGAAGACTGGAGATTCTCCCTAATGTCTGTTATAGCTAAACCCTGAAACGTTGCCAATTGAACCTTATGTTATTTCTTTAGACAGTCCTCTGAATAGCTGTTTCGAGATAGAAAATTTGATACACCGAATAATGGAGAATGTTATTGTCAAAGAAGTTTTAAAACGATGAAAGTGTAGATAATTTTATTTCCCTTTTTATGTCAATTCTGTATCAGAAAAGAAGAATAGCTAAAGCGTTAATTTTGTTGGAGTAATAATGATAACCATTCCCTTGTTTATATGCACTCAGTTACCACCTTCATTTTTAAATGCCTTACGAAATACAAAGAACCTAAAAAACAATAGGGAAAAAGGGAGTCGAATGATTGAGGATAAACAAATCAATGTTTAATAATGTTCATTTATCATCTTCATTGTTATATTAATCTTAAAGAAGACAAAAAAAAAAAAAAAAAAAAAAAAAAAAAACAGTCGAAAGTTTTTGAAAATGCCCTTATTGTCCTCAAATCTTTCGATTGCCCTTTGTTTTAAATTTTTTTTTCTAAAAGCATTAATAATAATGATCACAAGTGAATATACATACACGTAGCTGAGGAAAACACACTCCAAAAACACTCAAAGTCACCCTAACACAGCCCATCTGGTCCTGTGCTTTAACTAAAAAGCCGTGAAATATACACAGAAGCATAAGAGAGGGAAAAAATAATACAGATGATGTATTTTTTGGTCATATTCATGTAGAGGAGAAACGAAATGATTTATATGTCACGTGAATTTTAACAGTGAAGATTACGTGATAGCTCACCCTCCGTTTTGTTGTAACACCGTGCGCCAGGCCGGAACCGTCGTCGACATCGCGCACCCGCGTTTATATCTGTACAGCCTCTTTGCCGGGCCCGTATCTGCTCTGAGGGCGTCTCGTGCATTAAGTTGATCGGTACACCGCCTTCTGCCACGGAGCACCCTTTCCTCACTGCAATCACTTCCATTGTGCGATGACACCTTTCTGCGATTTCCGTTTCCTGATGGGACATATACGCCCCTAAACCACACACACACTTCCGCTTCGTGAATTTTATTAACGCTCTACTCCGGAATGCTGTGTCGTCGTCCGTCAAGATCTCGTCGGCTTCGTAATGGCGAAGCGAACCACGACGGTCCACAATCAATCAGCATCAGGTAATTCACACTCCGCTGAGTTGGGTGACATCCATTTAAACTTGCTGCCACCATCGGAATACCAGCCCTATCACTGGAATCATTGGAGATGCAGAGAAAATCCGTTGTCAATCTGGGTTGCCAGAGACCAGGGCATGATCATTGTGCCCAAAGACCAAGCTACCCTGAATTTCCTACAGGAAACGAAGGAGCTTCAAGATGGGAGGAAGTGTCTCTCACTGAATACCGACGATAGGAGAGTCAAGATGGTGCTACTTGATTCTCAGTTTCATATGATGTGGATCAGACTTTGTTACTGCTCCTCCGGCACCCATGTCTGGGGACAGAACAAAGGGGAAAGGGCTCCCTGACCTCCTAAAGGAAGGAAGCACCCCAGCTGACACCTTCATAAAAAAGGATTTTCCGGTTATTGCAAGTGTGCAGAAAAAGAACCATAGGAATAAAGGTTCAAAAAACACTAAAGAGCCCCCCCAAAGATATAATCATCTCTTTGATGAGGAAGATAGACTGCTGTAACTGATGTAGTCACTTCAGGGGCAACAGCTTTGGGGAGGTCAAATGTGAAGGCATCACAGTCGCCATGAGGCAATGACCCAGACTGTTGCATTCCTGAAAGGGAGGATGTTGGACAGAGCCAAATCAGCCCCTACCCCCCCTTGAACGAATTAGCCTCCCTACTCCAACCCGGGACCTCACAGGCAGAGCCGGGTGCCCTGCTGACCACGTGTTTTGCCACTTCCTCGGGTATTGGAGAGTGTGGCGATTTACTGCGCGCAGTTCTCATTCGATAAAAAATAGAAATGTAGGTTTCTGTTACTTATCAACGTACATGATAGGTTTAGTTAAAAATGAGTGAGTATATTTAAAGTGTGGATAAAAGGGAAAAAAAAGAAAAGAAAGCGGGGAGAGAGGAGAGAGAACAAAGTGATACAATGTGAACAATAAAGTAACAAAAGAACAAGTGGATGAGAGATATCATGCCTGAGGAGTTGGGAAATCTCACTCTTTTTATTCCCGTTTTTTCATACACACACACAACACACACACCACACCCCACACACCACACACACACACACACACATATATATATATAATTTTATATATATATATATATATATATTTTATATTTTATTTTATATATTATATATATATATATATATTTACCCTTGGTGATCTGTCCCTACGAGGAGGATGAAGAGATGCTCGCCTTTTTTTTTTTTTTTTTTTTTTTTTTTTTTTTTTTTTTTTTTGAGGAAAAGGAAAGAGAGGAGGAGAGGAGAGAGAGAGAGAAAAAGGGAGAGAGAGAGGAGAGAGAGAGAAGAGAGGAGAGAGAGGTTTAAACTTAGATTGACTCAATAAAAATCCTTTTTGGGCATCTTCCGACCTCATCATCTTTGTCCTTGCAAAGATTTTTTTTTTTCCATTTTATCGATTTTTTTTTATCGGTTGCTCGCCATAAAAAAAATGTACACACTGACCTTTCTAAAAAAGGGGGGCGGACTAATGTTCCCCAAAATTTTACCCAATAAATGGATTTGAGGTATCAGATATACTAAAATACCAATTATTTTTTTAAAAATTTCGGTATTGTCAAAATTCCAAAAATTCCCCATTTTTTATTTAGGGAACTAGGAGCCCTTACCTTTCAGCGTCGGAATACTTTTGGGAAAAATTTCTTTTCCCTTTTTTGGGCTCAACAGGGTGGAGGTACCTTTTCATGTGCCTTGGGTTTGCGTGGTGGTAGGACGTATCGCGGGCATAAAAGCGGTTTCGCAGGTGAGGTTTATCCTTACCCTTTGGCCACATTGGACTAGCAAAAGCTCCTGACACTTGGGTTCTGGGGGCGGTGTGCCTCGGGCCTCTTTCCATCTCGCGGCATTTCCGCTGGACCCCCGATATCACGATTCCAAAAACAAAAAACCCACCCCCTTTCCTTCATCGATAACCCGTTCTGCCAACGCACTGGGGAAATTAAAAACCAGACTGAGCTCCAGGAGATATTTTTTTGAAATGTTTTCCCTGTGTTCTTCATGTTTTCCTGGCCCGAGCATGGTTGGCACATGAAATGTACTTCCCCATACGCGGTTTTTCTCATCGCAAAAATCTCGTCATATGACCGTCTATCCCCAAAATGGACGCTTTTTTCAGTCTTCAAAAGGCGATATATTGACCCCATACCGTGACGTGTCTCGTCGGGACTTTCACTTCATTTTTTCAACTCGGAATCTGTTTCTGATTGGGGTTTTGGGAAAACCTTTTTTGTGATCCTATTTGTTAATGAATTAAAATTAAAAACATAAGATGGCATTTCATTTGTAAGCTCATATCCTTATAGAGCAGACCACCTTTTGATTAAGAAAAAAGGAAAAGGAAAGCGAAAAAGGCATGAATGCAATTTTAAAGGAAAATAATGTTCGTGTGTCAGTGGTTGTACTCGTGCGTCGAATTTTCATCTTTTTTACGCACGTTTAAGACACTGAACACCACACCTTTTCTCTTTCACTCTTTAATCCCCAGTTTTCGCACCTTTTTTCATCAACATGAGGGGAGTTACAAAGGCAATATTGACCGACTTCGCCCCCAAAAAAATTTTTTCCTCGATCATATCTTTTAGACAATTGATTTTTTGTTTTCTATGTGTGTCAAAAAAAAAGTACGGTCCCCTTGCCCAAACTGATTGAAATCGACAAGTGTTTGGAATATCGAGGCAAGCCAGGTCGATCGTAATCCACGAATGTTAGGGTTTTTTCGTTGCAGTAACTTTTTAAATGACTGGGGTCATTAAAATGAAAAAAACCCCATTTTATCTTTGTATGCGAAAATTAAAAATAAAAGAAAAGGTATCGCGTGGAACACATGCCAGTCATCAGTCTTATTTTCCGTTCAAATGATTTTTCTTTTTTTCGACTCTGTTATTCTTTAAACGTCTGGAAAAATTCGTGGTACTGCCTGGATTTTTAAAAACGAGAGTTAAATTGTTTGTGTTTTTGATGATTTATGTTTATGTTCATTCTCTTTTCTTTTTTTATTTTTTAGTAAACTTCAATTTCTTCATTATATTGTTGCGAAATTCTTTTCACAGCCGCATTTGAAAATTCTTATTAAGACCGGCCCGCCAAAAAAACTCCGCCAAAAAATCCAAAACGGATTTTTCCCCCAGAGAGAACATTTCCCGGGCGGCTGGGGCATGGCCCAGGACTGCGCCCGTTCCCTACCCGGGAGCCGGCATGGTCCAGGACTGCCCCTCGATTCCCCCCCCCAGCCGCCCCTTTAAAGACCTTCGGGGGGCCGGCGGGAACCGCCGATGGCGGTGTACACGCTTCGCGGCTAAAAACGAGTGGGGTTTTTTCGGCGCATGGGGCCCACTGCAGGAGCCCCTTCTATTGGACATCGGCGATGTCCTTCGTTGGGCCCCAAAGCCCCGCTCTTCGCAACGGAGCCCCTCACGGCGGGAGGATTAAAACTGGAGGAGCACGGACCTCGCCGCCATCTCCGCGCTCGCACGGCGCATACATTGCGTTTTTTTTTCTTTGTTATACGTCATTTCCTGAAAATTGAGACAAAATCGAAAGGAAAATTTTGTAAATACCCCATTAAAGTATTAAAAAATCCTTTCCCCTG
>NW_023650868.1:25000-30000 GCF_015228065.2 Penaeus monodon | reverse complement strand
ATTACCCTAATAATTGCCAGAATCATCAAATGAATGGAAAAAACGTCATCTTGGAGTCTACTCTCAAAAGGCTATATTTCGCTAGATTTTGCCGCTTTTTCGACTTTGGATTTTTCTTTTCTTTTACCGTGTTTTTATTATATATGGACACAATTCCTGTTATTATCAGCATTATTATCAGATTATCATAATTATTATCGTTATCATCATCATTATCCATCATTATAATCATTATCATCATCATTATCATAATTATTGCAATTATTTATCATCATTATTGCAATAATTATCATTATTATTGCAAGATTTTGAAGGTATAATATATATTTTTTACATCTATATAATAACAACTACATAATAATAGTAATAGCAATAATAATAACAATAATAACGTTTTTAAATCATTATTTATACATATTTTAATTAATATCGTATTACTGGAATTATTAATGTTATAATAATTATTTTTAACAATTATACTACCAGTAAAAAATAATATAAAATGATTAATAATAACCAATAATGATATTAATAACAATATTATAACAATTCGTATTATATATTATACTCATTATAGCCTTATTGTTATTATTACAGTTATAATATATTTTTTGGCAATAATACTAATAATTAAAGTAATAATAATAATGATAATAATAACAATAATAATAATAACAACAATAATTACAACAATAATAATAATAATGATAATGATATTGATAATAATGATAATAATAATGATAATAGTGAATAATATTAATACTCATCACATGTTATCCAAATTCTCTTTATTCTCACTTTATCATAATTATTGTCATGAATTAATAGAATTCAGGTAATTATTATCATTATTACCCTATAATGCCAGAATCATCAAATGACTGGAAAAAAAGTCATTGGTGGAGTCTACTCTCAAAAGGGCGATATTCGCTAGATTTTGCCGCTTTTTAGACTTTTGGATTTTTTTTCTTTTACTTTTTGCTAATTATATATGGGACACAATTCCTGTTATTATCATCATTATTATCATGATTATCCTCATTATTTCGTTATCATCATATTATCATCTTTATCATCATTATCATCATCATTATCATCATTATGCAATTATTATCATCATTATTGCAATAATTACATATTATTCAATGATTGCAGTTATAATATATCTTTACATCTATACTAATAACAACTACAATAATAATAGTAATAGCAATAATAATAACAATAATAACGTTTTTATAATCATTATTTATATCATTATTTAATTAATATCGTTATTAACTGTTACTTATTACGTTATAATAAATTATTTTTACAATTATACTACAGTAAAAATAATAATACTGATAATAATAACAATAATGATATTAACAACAATATTATAACAATTTGTATTATTGATACTATACGTATTGTTATTATGATTTGATATTATTACAGTTATAATATATTTTTTGGCAATAATACAATAATTAAAGGAATATAATAATAATACTAAATAATAATAATAAATAATAATAAAAATAATAATAATAATAATAATAATAATAATAATAATTAATAATGATATAATAATGATACTAATGATAATATTGATAATAATAAATGAAATAGTTAATAAATATTAATAATCATCAAAATGTATCCAAATTCTCTTTATGATCAATGAGCATCATATTGTATGATTAATAGAATCAGGTAATTATTATCATTATACCCTAAGAATTGCCAGAAATTCAGTCAAATGAATGGAAAAAAACGTTCATTTTGGAGTACTCTCAAAAAGGCTATATTTCGCTAGATTGCCGCTTTTTCGACTTTCGGGATTTTTTTCTTTTCCTTTTTTTTATTATATAGGACACAATTCCTGTTATTATCATCATTATTCATCATGATTATCATCATTATTATCGTTATCATCCTCATTATCATCATTATCATCATCATTATCTATCATGATGCCAATTATATCATCATTATTGCAATAATTATCATTATTATTGCAATTATGGCAGTTATAATATATATTTTTACATCCTATATAATAACACTACATAATAATAGTAATAGCAATAATACTAACAATAATAACGTTTTTCTAATCATTATTTATATCATATTTTAATTAATCTCGTTATTACTGTAATTATTACGTGTATAATATTATTTTTAATTTATACACAGTAAAAAAAAAAAGTAATGTAATAATAACAATAATGACATAATAACAATATTATACCAATTCGTATTATTATAAATTATACTTATTATATATAGTGTTATTATTACAGTTATAATATATTTTTAGGCAATAATACTAATAATTAAAGTAATAATAATTATAATAATAATACTAAGAATTATTATAATATTAATAATAATAACAATAATAATAAATGATAATAATAATGCAATAATGATAATAATGATAATAATAATGATAATAGTAATAATATTAATAATCATCAAATGTTACCAAATTCCCTTTATTCTCACTTTTATCATATTATTGTCCATGATTAATAGAAATTCATGTAATTATTAGCATATTACCTACTAATTGCCAGCGAATCAATCAAATGAATGGAAAAAACGTCATTTTGGAAGTCTACTCTCAAAAAGGCTATATTTCGCTAGATTTTGCCGCTTTTTGCGATTTTCGGGATTTTTTTTTCTTTTACCTTTTTATATATAAGGACACAATTACTGTATTATTCATCATTATTATCAGATTATCATAATTAGTATCGTTATCAGATCATTATCATCATTATCATCATTCATATCATCAATATTGCACTTATTATCATCATTATTGCATAATTATCATATTATTGCAATTATTGCAGTTATAATATTATATTTTTACATCTATCTAATAACAACTACAAATAATAATAGTAATAGCAAGACTAATAACATAAGAAGTTTTTATAATCATTATTTATTTCATTATTATTATTAATATCGTTATTAATGTAATTATTACTGTTATAATAATTATTTTTACAATTATACTACCATTTTTTCACAAAAAAATAATAATGATAATATAACAATAATGAATTTTAATTAACAAATATTATAACAATTAGTATTATTATAATTATACTTATTCTTATATTATGTGATGATTACAGTTATAATATATTTTTTGGCAATAATACTAAGAATTAAAGTACTAATAATAATAATAATAATAATAATAATAATAAATAATATAATAGATAATAAATAATAGATAATAATGATAATAATGATAATAATAATGATAATAGGTAATAATATTAATGAATCATCAAATCGTTATCCAAATTCTCTTTATTTCTCACTTTTATTCATCATTATTGTCATGAATTAATAGGAATTCAGGTAATTATTATCATTATTACCCTAGATAATTGCCAGAATTCACAAATGAATGGAGACAAAAAAACGTCATTTGGAGTCTACTCTCAAAAGGATATATTTCGCTAGATTTTTCCGCTTTGTCGCTTTTGAGGATTTTTTTTTCTTTTACCTTTTTGATTATATAGGGACACAATCCTGTATTATCATCATATTATCATGTTATCATCATATTATCGTTATCATCATATTATCTCATCATTATCACATTATTGCAATTATTATCATCATTATGGCCAAATTATCATTATTATTGTAATTATAATATATATTTTACATCTATACTAATAACAAACTACAATAATACTAGTAAGCAATAATATAACAATAATAACTGTTGTTCATAATTCATATTTATATCATTATTAATCTAATAATGGTTAGTACTGTAAATTATACTGTTATAATAATTATTTTTTTTTTTCTTACAATATATACTACAGTAAAAATAATAATAATGATAATAATAACAATAATGATATTAATAAACAATATGTTAACAAATTCGTATTATTTATAATTATACTATTATTAGTATTATTGTTATATTACAAGTTAATATATTTTTTGGCACAATAATACTATAATTAAATAATAATATAAATAATAATATAATAATAATAATAAAATAATAATAATAATGAATAATGATAATAATAATGATAAAATGATAATAATGATAATTAATAATGATAATAGTAATATATAGTAAATAATCATCAAATATTATCCAAATTCTCTTATTCTCACTTATCATCATTATTGTCATGATAATGAATTCAGGTAATTATTATTCATTATTACCCTAATAATTGCCAGAATCATCAAATGAATGGAAAAAAAACGTCATTTTGGAGTCTCCTCTCAAAAGGCTATAGTTTTTATTATATATGGACAACACTTCCTGTATTATAATTCATTATTATAATGTTATCATCATTATTATCGTATCATCAATCTATATATCATTATCATCATTATCTATCATCCATTATCATCATTATGACAATTTTTTTCATCATTATTGCAATAATTATCATTATTATTGCATTATGCAGTTAGAATATATATTTTTACATCTATACTAATAACAACGTACAATAATACTAGTAAATAGCAATATAATAAACAATATACGTTTTTGTTTATAATCATTATTTTATATCATTATTTTAATTAATATAGTTATACTGTAATTATACTGTATAATAATTATTTTTTCAATTATAATACCAGTAAAAAAAAATAATAATGAAATATAACAATAATGATATAATAACAATATTATAACAAATTCGTACTATGATAAATTATACTTATTATTATTATTATGCTATTATTACAGTTATAATATAGTGTTTGGCATTAATACTAATAATTTAAAGTAATAATAATATAATAATAATAATAATAATACTAAATAATAATTAATAATTAATAATAATTAATAATAATTGGATAATAATAATGATAATATGATATAATGAAATAATAATGATAATAGTAATAATGGTTAATAATCATCAAATGTTATCCAATCTCTTATTCTCCTTTTATCATCATTATGTCATGATAATAGAATTCAGGTAATT
>NW_023650868.1:12500-22500 GCF_015228065.2 Penaeus monodon | reverse complement strand
GTCTTTGTATGTGTCCTAAACCTAACCTAAACCTTAAACTACCTAATGAACCTAACGTAACCTAATATATATATATATATATATATATATATATATATATATATATACAGAAATATATGTATATATATATATAATACCTACATATAGTAATATAGATACATACTACATATATGTATAATATACATACCTACATAATGTATATATATACATACCTACATATATGTATATATACATACCTATGTAACCCAACTTTTATGTATGTGATGTTAATGAAATATGTATGCCATTGTTATTCTATTCATCTCTGTTATATTTACATGACTTTTATAAAATCTTATGTATTGTCACCACACAGCCTATATTCCCACACACACACATACATATAAGTATTGTCCATTGCTTACCTGTTATTCGTCTCTCGTTGCCACACTAGACATTCCAATGTGTATTGGCATCCCTTCCACAAGGAGCTATGCATTGTTGTAACAATAACTTTCATCACCAGTGATTGTAATATGTTAAGCACTTGTGTGATCTATGCCCATCTTTAGACCATTGTAGGAGATGACAGGCAGGACTCCCTGAGGGGAGCCAAGGAGCACACCTCGCTCCTCGGGCAGCCGTACTCCATCCTACATATAATAAAGGAGTCTAGACATTTGGGTAGTTGGTCTCACCTTACACCCTAAGCTCGCCCACCTACCATACTCCTTGTAGGCCCATCATTCCCGGTCTTACACCTACATATATATAATATATATATTATATATATATATATTATAATATATTTATATGGGCAAAAAAAATATGTAATTTTCACATGTTATAGATGTATGTATATGTGTATGATGTGTGTAAGGGTGGATGTGTTGTGTTAAGTGTGTGTGTGTAAGGGTGTTGTGTATGTGTTAAGGGTGTATGTGTGTGTAAGTGTGGGGTATCTATGTTTGTATATAGATTCATATCTATATCAATATTGTAAGAATTATACAAATATAAGACTTTGTATATATGTCTTTGTAGGTAGGATGTGGTGGTCTCTGTGCGTTCGTGAGTATGTGTTTGGCGGCTATGTGTAACCAAAGATATGTTAACGTAACCTAACCAAATTCCATTTAACCTAACCAAACAGCTACTTAATCTACCTTGCTTTTCCTTAACCTAAGGTACCGTGAATGCGGGAACAGGAAGATAGAAGTAAAAGAGGAGTAGCAGTAGGAAGAAGGTGGAAACGCGGGGGCTATAAGTGAGAAGAAGGAGGAAGGGAGGGCCGTGAACATAGAAGTGGACACAGTAGGAGGAGGAGGAGAAGGAGAAGAGGAAGGAGGAGGAGGAGAAACGTGGAACGGGAAGAAATACACATTTATGTATATATTTCGTGTGTATATATACATACATATACATATATATGTATGTACCACATATATACATACATATATCTACCATATATATACAGATTCTACATATTTCATATATATGTATTTACCATACAAATATATACGAAGGAGATATATATCCATACACACACAACACACCTATTTATAGTGTGTGTGTGGCCTCTGTGTGTATGTGTGTGTGTGTGTGTGGCTTCTATATATAAATCTATGTGTGTGTGTGTGTGCACTTCGTCACATTCCATATGCGTACATTTTTTACGATTTTTATTGGCTATACTGTGTATTATATAGTATTCCATGAAGCCGAGGTCGGTCTCTTAATGATGACTGTGATCGGTGTAAAGTAATTCTACAAATATCTCACAAAAAACCGGAGAAAATCCGATTAAGAAATGATAGCAAAATGTTATGAATATTAAATATAAATACCAGAAAAAAAAAAAATCGCAACAGGTTTCCTTGAGAACAAGACAATTGCAAAAAGAAACATGATTTTTCTTGTTGGATTAAGAAAAAAAAATACTGATTCTGCCGACCTGGATGTTGTAGTTGTGTTATGGGACAGTACATATTATATTAATGATAAATACGTATCTTTATGTACTTATAAATTTATAAATAAATACATATATATATGAAGATAGATAGATATATCCAATATCGTTATATGAGTGAAGTTCATGGCTGAATTGATTCTAATTTTGAGGTTTCCATTGACTTTCAGCGGTCAGTCGGCATACAGGTTTTCCATTCCTCAATTGGTTGCACATTGTATAATAGAAAAATATTCTAATAGTCCAAATAGTCATTTCAAGCGAAATTAAATATAGATGTGTGATTTCTCTAAAGGCATGACCATTACTGTGTAATTTGCAAGAAAAAAAAAATCGACGTTTTACGACTTCTTAAATTCGGATTTCAGGAGTTGGTCTGGTCCGATACGTTCTCCCTTCTTCGTAAAATACTAAACAAGTCTTTTAAGACATAGATGCTTGTTTAGTAATCTTAAATGGGCACTTACCTAGTTATTCAGGCGTATTTGTCTCTATATATTTCATGTACACATACCCAGAATATACATATATATGTATTTATATTTTATTAGTATTGTTGTTATATTAAACATATATGTATATTTTTCCATTTCTCTCTATGGATCAATCTATGTATACTATATATATATATACTATATATAATATATATATATATATATATATATATAAACATGAAGGTGCCCACATAAATTGGAATCTATGATACATTAACCTCAGTGTAATACTAGTCACAATGTGCCATTGTCTGTGTGTGTGTATGTATGTATTTGTATCTATATACATATACGTAGTTTGATACACAGATAGAGAGAACTCGAAACATATATACACATATATACATATCTGTATAACAATAATAATAATAATATACATGTTATATATCACATATATATATATATATATATATATATATATATTATATGGATGTATGTAGTGTATGTCTGTGTGTGGGTATTTACACGAAACAAATAAGAGAGATATCAGTAACAACCTTAACAACTAATGTAAGTGCCTATAAATATTACTAAACAAGCATCTGTCTTAAAAGATTGTTTAGTATTTACGAGAAGGGGAGATCATAACGGACTGCTCAAACTCCTGGTGAACTCGCTTGAAATGGACTCATTTGGACTATTAGAATAGTTTTCTATAAAAAATAGTATAACAAAATTGGACGAATAGAAACGGAGCTCTGAAAGACAACGGAAACCTCCAAATAGAGAATAAATTCAGCAATGAAACTTCACTAAATATAACGATATTGGATATATGTATATATGTATGGTATATATTTATATAATTATACAGTACATATAGATACGTATATACATTATATATATATTTATATAGATATATATATATATAGAGATATAATATAATTATGTGTGGTGTGTTGTGTGTGTGTGTGTTGGTGTCTGTGGTGTGTGTGTGTGTGTGTGTATCTGTCCGCACACCACAGCCACACAATACAACTCTGAGGCGGAGAATAGGCATGGAAAAACATTTTTTTTTTTTTATTATACACAATAAAAAAATACACGTGTTTCTTTTGCCCAAATTGTTAGTGTTTTCAGAGGAAACCTGTTGCAGATAAACCTAGTTTTGTATTTATACTTGAATATTCATAAATTTTTATATCTTTTCCTTAATCGGAGTTCTTTCCAGTGGTCATATATTTGGAGAAGTACTTTAATACCAATCCAGTGCTATCGTTAGAGACGGTCTAGATACTAGAGAATACTAAAAGTATTGCCAGATAAAAATTGTAAAAAAATGTACCATATGGAAGTTGTGACGGTGTACATACACACACATACATACGCACGCATAGGGGATATGAGGACGGGCAGGTAAGGAGTATCTTTAGTCGAGAGAGTCGCCCGCCCTGGATAACGGACATCGAGAAAATGAACGGGGGTATAGTAGCCCAGTTTGGAGAACACAGTTAACAGAATCCATGGATAGCAGACATGGACATGGGGACCCATTGCCTAGGTCTCCATATCTTAAACACGTAAGAGCTGTATCAATATATATATATATATTATAATAATATATATATATAATATAGATACTATATATATGATATATGTATCTATATATAAATATTACTACATATCATATATATACAAATCACTACTCTCCTCCTTCTTTCCACTTCCTATTCCCGTCCCCCCTTGTACTCTCCTCTTCTTCTTAATCTCCTTTCACTTTAATCTCAGCAAGGAAAGGCGTGAACTGAGAGATATAAGTGGAAGAAGGGAGGTGGATCGAAGGGGGAAAAAGGAAGATAAAAGTGGAAGGAGGAGGAGATAGGGGGGGAACGGGAGATAGAAGGTAAAAGGAGGAGTAGGAGGAAGGAGGAAGGAGAAGGTGAGATATAAATGGAAAAAGAAACGATGAGGAGAAAGGGGGGGGGGCGTCGGTGAAGAAGTGAAAGGAGGAGAAGGAGAAGGGGAACAGGAACATAAAAGGTGGAAGAAGGAGGAGGAGGGACGAGGAGGAAGGGTGGAACGGTGTGTGTGTAGTCGGTTTCTATGAATGTAATATAAAATATATGAATATACAGGATATATATATACATACACAAACACACAACAACACACACACACACACATTATATATATAATATATATATATATAGATAATTATATAATACATATATACACATATACTAAATATAATGTGTGTGTGTACATAAACATATAATATATATATCGATACATAATATATTTTTTTGTTATTTTTTGTTTTACAAACCAAATACAACTACAGACAAACACACAACAACATATATTCTCATGGGTGTGTATTGTAAGGGTTCTGTGGAGCCAAAGGCCTTAGGAGCCAGAACTCGGCCCCGTTTCCGGTCCCTCCCAATAATTCGCTATACCCTCTACAAATCTTTGTGGAGTGCGGTTGTAAGTGCTTGTGTTGGGTACGAAAAAAAAACATACACAGGTAGCAAGAAAGCAATGATAATAGCATGAGATAGATAGAAAGAACAATAATATAAAAAGGGAAGTATATACTTAAGCAGGTCAAGCTAAGTCAGAATAGTCTGCCACAATTATGAGAGCAAATAATAACATAACGTCCCAGCCCTAACTGAGGCAACGTAAAAACAAGAAAGGATGCTCATTTACCATCTTTGTATGTTTTTGCCACCGGCGGGGTACTCCAAGAAGGACTCTCCGGAAAGGGTTAGGACCACACAAAGGTTCCGGCTGACCTCTTCATTTTGTAATCGACGGGGTTTGAACCCCACACATAGGAATACAGTTATTTTTTGATTCTCGTTTCACGCGAGATAAATATGAGACTTGGTAAAAAATTTAAACTTAAACAAAAGGAAAAAGAATTATAGAAGAAACCTCGTAAATTAAAACCAAAACAGTAATTACATAAATAATAAATACAGCTAAAAAATATTACAATAAACTAAAAAGGTGTACGCCACAAACTTTACTTTTAGAAATAAATATCATAAGCAAGTAAATCAAAAGGCTATTGTGTGAAGTTATGATACAGTAACAAAATAAAATGTAAGAACGACAAACATAAAAGTATGGGAGGTAACTAGCTGCATAAATTAAAACGCGTGGTAAAAGAGGATGCAAGCCAAGCTAATGGATACGCCCAACAAAACAAATATGGTAAACATGAGTTGCTGATAGTAATACAAAACGTGGAAATAAAACGATTAACTAAAAAAACAGTTCCTTATGTAATTGAAGTTATGCAGCTGACAACCTACATAAGAATCAATAAAAAAAAGTGACATACACAAAACACAAGAAACAAAAACGAGTGAAAAAACAATAAACCAAATTAAGTGCTAAAATAGCCCACGCACAAAGACAAGCTGACAATGACATGCATAGCTAGGAAACCCATCAAGATTATCATTCCCCGTGTGTACATATCTGAAACGTACAGTGTTCGTACAGCATCTATGTGTATGTGCGGTTGTGTGTGTGTAGGGTCAGACGGCAGTGGTGGGTCTGTAGGATAAGGGCAAGGAGAGCAGGTAACGGCCGAGGATTGGAAGGATTTAGGAATCGAAAGAGTAGTACAAGGATAAGCCTCAGGTATGTGAGAATTAGGGGGTCGAGGATGCCCTTAGAGACGGGTGAGGATGCGGTGAGGGACGGGGTGATGATACGTGAGGGACGCCCCCCCCGGGTGGGAGTGGTGAGGATGATTGTGAGAGACGGGGTCGAGGCGGCCGTATGCAGACGGGGTGAGGATGTGAGTGACAGACGAGGGTGAGGATGCGTGAGACACGGGTGAGGTATTGCGTGAGAGGACGGGGTGTAGATGTGTGAGAGATCGGGGGGAGGGTGCGTGAGAGCACGGGGTGAGGAGGCGGGGAGACGGGGGTGAGGATGCGTGAAGCAATGGGGTTAGGATGCTTGTGAGAGACAGGGGTGAGGAATGCAGGTTACGGAGCTAGAGACTAGGTAGCAGGTGTGGCAGGAAGAAGAGGTTTCCAAACCAACAGGGTATGTGTGAGTAATGCAGTTGTGTGTAGGTATATATAGTCTAATAATATATATATATATAGATATATATGCATATAGGTATATATAGATAATATATGCACTATATCTATCTATCTATTATCCTATACTATCATATATATTTTATATATAATATACTATATATATATTATATATATATACATGTGTATTGATATATATCCTTACACACATGTATATATTGCATATATATATACGCATCTAGAATAGATATATATATATATACATATATATATATATTTATTTATTTACATATATCTAAGTGTATGAGTATGTTGTGTGGTGTCTAGCATGTATACATTTAATAATAGGTACAACAAGTAATATTTACTATTATATGTATTATATATTATATATATATCTATATATATAATATATTATATATATTTATGTATATAATATATATACATATATATTATAACATACATACATACATTCACAACACAAACACACACACAGCACACACACCACACACACACACACACGCCAAAACATATATATATATAATCTAGAGAACTATATATATATTATATATATTATATATTGTGTGTGTGTCTATGTGTGTCAGTTTAGTGTGTTATGTGTGTATGTGTATGTTTATCTATATATGTTACATTTTTATTACATATATAAATACACATATATATGTATCCATTTTTTTTCATATTTCATTATTTCTCTTTCACTCATTTTCTCTCACTCTCTCTCGCTCTCTCTCCTCTCTCTCTCTCTCTCTAATCATCTATCTTATTCTCTCTATCATATATGTATATATGTATAATATAGTATAGATATATATATATATATGTAGTGCTGTGTGTGTGTGTGGGTGTGTGTGTCGTCTGTGCGAGTGGGTATGTGTGTGTGTGTGGTTTGTGCTGTGTGTGTGTGTCTTGGTTGTTTTGTGATTATATTAAAAATATAGAAGATGGTATTATATACACACACAACACACACACACACACCACACAAACCCATAATATATTATATTGATATATAAATATATATATACATCCATAATATGTATAGATATAGATATATATATATGTATATATATATATATATATATATAATATATATATTATTAGTATTATAATATATATATGATGTGTGTGTGTGTTATACATACATACATCCTCCCACACAACATAAACATATAATATATATATATATATATATAATATATAGATATAATATATATATATATCATGTGCTGTGTGGTGTGTGTGGTGTGTGTGTGTGTGTGTGTGTGTGTGTGTGTGTGTTTCTGTGTCGTGCGTGTGTGTGTGTGTGTGTGTGCGTGTGTGTGTGTGTGTTAGGAGAAAGAGAGGGTAGATAGATAGATAGATACACACACACACCAATATGCACACATTACCACTCACACAACACACACACACACACACACACAACACACACACACACAACAATATTATAATATATATATAATATATATATAGATACTATATATATATATATATGTATATATATATATATGTATGAAAGAAAAAACAGCCACAGGAGAAAATGAAAACTAAACCGTTGACGTTTTTAGTTCATTTCTATGTGGCTGTTTCCTTTTCATTTTGTGATACACTTTACTGTGTTTGTGTTTGTGTTTATCATATATGTATGTATGTATGTATGTATCTGTTTGTCTTATAATCATGTGCTTATTGTTATTATATTTGTATTACTAGTATAAGTCGCAAAAAAAAAAAAAAAAAAAAAAAAATATATATATATTTACTATATATATATATCTATATTATATATAATATATATATATAGATATGGCGGCCATAATGCAATGATAAGCTAATAATAGGATAATAATTGCGCATAATGGCATATAATAAAGATAATACAGAGATAATGATGAAATGATGAGAATGACAATAATATGTCCATTATATAGAAAGGAGAAGAATCCTAGAAGTCGAAAAAGTGGCAACATCCTGCAAAATATATACCGTTATATTTAAATCATGATTTGGGTACTCGTATGAGTTATTATGATGAAAATAATACTTTCATTAATTATGACTATAATGATAACAAGATATATGTTGAAACAAGCATAATTGCAACATAATATAATAAAAACAATAATAAGTATTATTATAATTAGTGTAGTTGGTGTTATTGTGGTTGTTGATATTGTATTATTATTTTCATTATATATTATGATAATAATAATTAATAAATAATAATTATCATTATTAGTGTATTAGTATTATATTAATAATATTATCAATATTGCTATTATTATACTGATAATCATTATTATTAATATTATTATTTTAGTATTATTATTATGACTTTTATTGTTAATATTATTTCCTTCAAAAAATATATTATAACTTTTCTAATAAAAATATAATATATGATAATAATAATAATAATAAAATAGTAAAATACTTATAATGTTATTCTATCATTATTCGTGGCTCATTATTATTACATAATTAGTGTATAATGTAAAGAAATACTATTACATCTATTATAAATTATAATGGCGACAGTCAAGTAAATGATACTGATATTGGTTATAATATCGTGATTATTTTCAAATCTGTTAGCATTACTATTATTATTTTTTAAGAGTATAATTCCCTACAATTATATCTATCGCCATAATTACAATTACTAATGATAATAATGATCAGAATAATTGCAATAATTAATAATGATGATAATAAGAGATGATGTCATGATGATCATAGTAATGGTGATAATTATGACATAATACGATACTAAAAAATTGTAACGATATATTATATATATATATATCTATATATATAGATATATATAGTATATATATATATATATATATATATCATGTATGGATGTATGTATAAACATATTTATACATAAGACAATAATTTAATAATTATATATATATATATATAATATATATATGATATTATAATCTATTATATATATATTATATAGTATATATATGTATATATATCCAATATATTATATTATATATATAATATATAGATTAATATATATAGTGTGTGTGTGGTGTGTGTGTGGTGTCGTGTGTGTGTGTCTATTGTGTTGTGTGTGTGTGTGTATGTGTGTGTGTGTGTGTGCGGTTGTATATATAATATAAATAAACTATGTAGTAGCACATGCTTTATATGTATGTATATGGAATGATAATGTATAATATAGAGAGTTAGATATTATATGCTCGTGTGTGTGTATCTTTGTAAATATATATATATTAGTATCTATTATATATATAATATATATTGTATATATAATCTATATATATACTATAAATGCAGTATATGTATATTATATATCTATATCTAATATATATATATATAGATATATATATATATGTACATCATCATCCATTAGTTCTATCTATCTATCTACTATCTCCTTATAATACATATATATCTATATATATATATATATATAATAAAATATTATTATGCAGTATTATATATATATATAATATATTCATAATCTATATATATATATGTGGTTC
>NW_023650868.1:0-7500 GCF_015228065.2 Penaeus monodon | reverse complement strand
GCCCACCCATCAGCGAGAACCTCCTACCCTACAGAGGTTATGCTGGCGATTTCAAAGCTGAAGAGTGGGAAGCTGCAGGCATAGTGATATCCCTGCTGATTGCCTAAAGCTGGGGGTGAACCTATGGCCATTCCTCCCTGACCTGCTGAGGGGCGGGTCATCCCTCTCTGGAAGGGGAAAGGGATCATGGACTGTAGCAACTACCGTGGCATTACACTGCTCAGCATACCAGGCAAGGTTCTCGCTCACATTCTTCCTGAAACGGATCCGCAACCACCTACTGAGGCCACCAGAGAAATCGAGCAAGTCTGGAGTTTACTCTGGCAAAGTCCACAATTAGACCGTATACTAGTCGCGTCGAGTAATTTATGGAACGCTGTCGTGAGTTTGGTCGTGGTTGCTTCAGCCTACATCGACCTCAAGAAGGCTGCATCGGGAATCCTATGGGAGATCCTGAGGCTCAGGGGAATTCCGACACAGATCATGGCCTGATAGCAAGCCTCTATACTGGTCTTAAAGTGCTGTAAAGTGTGGTGGGGTATGTCGAACTTCTTCCCTGTTAATTCAGGGTGAGGCATGGGGGCTTTTGTCCTTGCACCAACCTTTTCACACTTGTATGACTGATAATGGGCAAGCTACTAGCCAAAGTCAGTGCGGAGCAACACTATGGCAATCTTAGGGTCTCGGATCATGACTTTGCCGACGATTGTTGCCCCATCCTCTCTAGTCATTGGAGTCATTGTGGCGGCTCTTGATGCTTTAGCCAATGAGGCGAAGCCCCTAGCCTAGAGGTCTCCTGGAACAAGACCAAGATTCAGGACTTTGGTGCCGGTTAGGGAACCCGTTCTCGATCCATGCTTGCGGCGAGGACGTTGAAGTCACAGAAAGTTTTACATACCTTGGTCATGCGTAGTCCATATCTTTGGGTTGTCAGACCAGGAAGTCAGTAGACGGATTGGTCTGGCAACAGGAGCCATGAACTCGATCCACAAGAGCGTTTGGAGATGTCGGTACCTATGCAGAAGGACCAAGCTGCGTGTCTTCAAGGCCTTGATACTTCCAGTTTTTGCTTATGGAAGCGAAACCTGGACGCTTGGCAGTGCCTTGGAGTCTCGCCTTGAGCCTTTTGTAACAAGTCCTTCGCCGTCCTGGGTACAGGTTGGCAGGACACGTGTCCACCGCGGTTACACCGTGGACCAGGGGGGGGGGGGGGGGTGCATTGGGACCTGTTAATTGCATAATCCGGGATCCGCCAACTCAGGCTATATGGCCACCTAGCTCGCCTCCTATGACGACCCTGCCCTCAGGTTTGTCTCTCTGCGAGACAACCCTGGGTGGAGGGACCTGTGGGACGTCCTAGGAGTCATGGCTTGGGCAGCTCGACGAGACCTGTTCGCGAGAACTAGAATTGGCCGTGTGCCTGCCTTGAGACTCGCCTCGAGGATCCTCGTGGCTGGAAGCGAAGGTTATGCGGCCATGCGCCCCGTCGGCGTTGCCCTTGATGATGATGAATGATGATGATATATTATATATATATATATATATCTATATATATATATATATATATATTCATATATATATATATATATATATATATATATATGTATATGTATATGTATATATATTTATACATATATATATATATATATATTTAGATATTATAATATATATATAGGTATATTATATATATATGCGTTGCTGTGTTATGTAATATATATTATATATTATATATATATATATATACTCTATATCTATATATATATATATATATATACACACCACAAACACAGACACACACACACACACACCACGCACACATCTATATATACATTCTGTATTTATATGTATATATCCTTATATATATATATATATATATATGTCCGATATACTATATTATATATATATTATATATATATATATATAATATCTATTGATATATATAATATGTAGATATTTAGAGTATATATATATATATCTATATATATATATATATATCTATATATTGTAGAAATTGTGTATATATATATATTATAATAGCTATATATATATATCTCTCTATATATATATATCTACTATCTATATGTATCTTCATATGTATATATAAATGAATATATATATATATCTATATCTTATTATATATATAATACAAATATATATACCGTATCCTCAGACATATATCATATATTGCATGATATTTATATTACATATATAAAACATAGGAAACAACACACATACATACATGTCATGACATATATAATATAATTATATATATGTAAATATATACCATATCTATAGATATATTTATATATGTATGTATGTATGTGTGTGTGTGTTTGTGTGTGTTTGTGATATATATATATAGTATATATAGTAATATATGGGTGGGTGCTTCCACGTGCATGGTGTGTGAAGCGATGGTGTGGTAGCCTAGATAAGTGTTAAGTGCTTGCATGCCTTCTTAGCTTTCAGCTTCCACCCCTGGCAGCCCATGCGAAAGGGAGCAGCTTCTGCATAAGTCTCCCCTTGCCAGGTCACAGCCTCTCCATCAGTGACTTCTGGGGCAGTGCCTCCTCGTGCCCCCATGGGTACTGGGTTACCTTGCGGTCCCAGGCTAAATCTGTGGGTGATCTCGAGCACAGGATGGCCCCCATAGGTCGGAGTTTATGGCCCACTCGGCGTGTGGACACGCTTCTGGCTTCGTACCACTCCTGCCCCCTAGCCACCCGGGAAATGGGGCGGCTCGGGGGAGGTGGGCCTTGCCAGTCCTCCTCCCCCCAGAATGACCCTCTGGCAACGTCGTTTTAAATGAAATGCTGGGGGGGAGGGGTGTTGTCCCTCCCACCCAGCAGTAGGCGGGCTGTGGTCCCGCTGGGAGGGCAAATGTCGGGGTGCAGGATTGGAGCGCGAGTTACTCGTCCCGCCTCGCCCCGGAGCGCTCCAACTCCACCATGGAACTTGTGGGTGAAAGCCCTCGGTAACCCCACAGGTGGATAGGCGGTCCCCCACAGCCTGCCGACCCCTTTATCTGGGGCTGTGTTGGCGGGTGCGGCAGAGTGGCGTGCACCCAAGGAGTGACCACCCTAGTCTTAATCTCAGGCCGTGCTTTCCGGTAGGCGCTGGACTCCGGTCCCTTGTCGGCAGGAATGAGCGGTTACCTCTGCTATCGCGGGGAATTGAAGCGACCTGGGAGTTGAGGTGGCCTGCCCTCTCAGGAGTAGACTACCTAGTAGCGCACGATCAGTGGGGTGGTTACACTACTACTGGTCCGGGCGGCAGCGATGGTCCCACCTCCATGGTGTAGCCATAGCCATCTCCAGTCGACTTCAGCCTGCGGTAGTCGAGGTGACCCGGTTGATGAGGCGTATCATGGCATTGAGACTGAAGCATCTTTTGGCTTCATGTCTCTATTGCTGTTACGCTCCTACCGAGTACATAAAAACAGATGTGAAAGAGGCTTTCTAGCCAAACTCGCATCTGTGGCAAGACGATTGTCCCGCGAGACATTCGCATTGTTCTGGGCGACCCTTCATGGCGGTATCCGGCTGTGACCGAGCTGGCTACGATATGTCTGTCGGCCCCCATGCTCGAGGAGTCTGATCCCGCAGCGGAATAGCCTCCTTCTCCCGCGGGACTTTGGCTAGTCCCATAAAATGAGGATCTCTGGCTCCTGGTACCAGCGCTCCAAATCGCATCGCTGGACTTGGTACCGCGATACGGGTACAGTGGCCAAGGAGATCGACACATCCTTGGTGAGCACGCGATTGGAGGATCCCTCCAGACTGAGGGTTTTACCGTAGTGCTGAGTTCTGTGGCACCGACCACTAGGCGGCTTGTGGCTACCCTGCGGGTCCACTTCAAAACTCCCGTCCTCCAGTGGCCACCCTAAGGTGTTTCACTTGGACAGACCTAAGGTAGGAGGAGTGTGCCGTGGGTTCTCCACGGCAGCTCTGACCGTCATCTCGAACCAGCAACCTGACGGATCCAGTTGCTCTGTGGGAGTCCTTAGCGCGTAACACTCGAGCGCTCAGGTTCCGATTGGCTTACTCCCAAGTACAAGGCAGAATACCATCTCCCTGGAGACATTAGAGGCCACTGAAGCGTGTCGCAAGCTCGCTAATGGGCATCAGTCTTGCGTTCGTTCCATGGTGCGTAGGGCTCGGACCCTGCTGAAAGGACAAGGACAGTTTCATCAGAATCTGCTGAGGAGGTCGAAGGCCATTTCTTGGTAAATGCCCTTCGCCCTGCCACCAAGCCTGATAAAACTGACCCTATCCCTCCTCACAGATGACTGCAGTCGCGATCAGCGGATGTGACGGATCCTCTCAGATCATGTGGGGTTCGTGAACGTTGGGCTGAGGATTTTGAACAGTTTGTACCGGTGATCCTCCAACAGTTAGCTTGGCTGCAGCGATGGGTCTCAGTGCCTGTGCCGGACCCACTCATCAGCGAGGACCTCCTACCCTAACAGAGGGTATGCTGCGATTTCAGTTGAAGAGTGGGAAAGCTGGCAGCAATATGTGATATCCCTGCTGAACTGCTAAAGGCTGGGGTGAAACCTATGGCTCGGGCCTCATACAGCCTGACTGCCATTTGCAGTCTGGTATACCCTTCCCCCCTGACCTGCTGAGGGCTGGTCATCCCTCTCTGGAAGGGGAAAGGGGATCGATGGGAACTGTAGCAACTACCGTGCATATAACACTGCATCAGCATACCAGGCAAGGTTCTCGCTCACATTCTTCTGAAAACGGATCCGCAACCCCTACTGAGGCACCAGAGACCGTAGCGTCCTGGATTTACTCCTTGCAAGTCCACAATAGACCGTATCCCTAGCGCTCGAGTAATTTGTGGAACGAAGTCGTGAGTTTGGTCGTGGTTGCTTGCGCCTACTCGCCTCAAGAAGGCGTTTGACTCGGTGCATCGGAATCGCTATGGGAGATCCTGAGGCTCAGGGAATTTCCGCACAGATTATTGGCCTGTAGCAAGCCGCTATACGTACTGAAAGTGCTGTAATTGTGGGGGGGGTATGTCGAACTTCTTCCCTGTTAATTCAGGGTTGAGGGCTAAGGCTGTGTCCTTGCCCCACACTTTTCAACACTTTATGGACTGGATAATGGGCAAGCTACTAGCCAAGTCCGTGGCGGAGGCACACTAGGCATATTAAGGTCATCGACCTTGACTTTGCCGACGATGTTGCCATCCTAGCTGAGTCCTTGGAGTCGACTTGTGGCGGCTCTTGATGCATTTAGCAATGAGGCGAAGCCCCTAGGCTTAGAGGTCTCCTGGACCAAGACCAAGATTCAGGACTTTGGGCCTGTTAGGGGAACCGTTTCAGTCGATCCATGCTTGCGGCGATGACTTGAAGTCACAGAAAGTTTTACTACTTGGTAGCGTAGTCCATATCTCTGGTTGTTCAGACCAGGAAGTCAGTAGACGGATTGGTTCCTGGCACAGAGCCATGAACTCGACTCAACAAGAGCGTTTTGGAGATTTCCGGTACCTAATGCAGAAGGACCAAGCGGCGTGTCTTCAAGGCCTTGATAGCTTCCAGTTTTTTGCTCTATTGAAGCGAACCTGGACGCTATCCAGTGCTTGGGTCTCGCCTTGATGCCTTTTGTACAAGTCCCTTCGCCGTATCATGGGGTAGCATTTGGCAGAACACGTGTCCACGGCGTTACACCGTGAGACTGGCGATGGGACTTTACTTGCACTAATCGATCGCCACTTCCAGCTATATGGCCAACCTAGCTCGCCTCCCTATGGACGACCTGCCACCAGGTTGTCTCTCTGCAGACACACTGGTGAGGCGACCTGTGGACGTCCTAGGAGATCTGGCTTGGGCCGCTCGACGAGACTGTCTGAGGACTAGAGATGGGCCGTGTCCTGCCTGAGACTCGCCTCGAGGATCCTCGTGTCTGGAAGCGAAGGGTGGATGCGCAATGCGCCCCGTCGGCGTTAGCCATTGATGATTATGATGATATATATAGTATATATATATATTATATATTCTATATATATGATATTATATAGACATAATACATCTATATTATAATATCTATATATGATCTATTATATATATATATATATATATAACAAAATATATACACACACACATGCGCAATATATAAAATTATATATATATTTATAATTAATATATATATAATTTATTTTATATATAAATAAAATATTTTAAATATACATTATATTATATATTATTATTAAAATTATATAATAATATATAATATATATATATAACATAAAATATGTATAATGTTTATTTATTTTAATTATATTATATATATATATATAATATTATATATATATTTTATATTATATATGCGGTCATTCTCTCTCTCTCCTTCTCTCTCTCTCTCTCTCTCTCTCTCTCTCTCTCTCTCTCTCCCTCTCTCTCTTTTCTCTCTCTCTATAAAATTAGTATATCTAACACACAACAACACACACACACACCACACACACATACGCACACACACACACCCACACATACACAAAACAACACACACACACACATATATATATTAAAATAAATATATATTATATTATATATATATATATTATATTAGCAAAATATACTATTATATATTATATTATATATATATTATAATTATATATTTTAAATATATATTTTTTTTTATTATATATATATGGACATTGAGTGTATTTGTGTATATATAAATATTTTATGGTATATATGGTGAAATATATATAAATATAAGGTTTTTAAATATATTAAATATTATATGATTATTATATATCAATTATATGGGATAATATATAAATATATATATAGTATCATCAATATGCACATATGAATATATATATACATCTTACATATATGTGTATATATTAATATATATATATATATATATATATATATATATATGTTTAATTTCGACATCATACAATATTATATTATATATCATATATTTATATATAGATATATATATATATTTTATATATCCATAATATATTATATTAATATATATATATATATATATTATATATATTTATATAAATACACACACGCCACACACAAAACACACACACTCATATATATATATATATATCAATATAAATATATTATATATAATATATAATCTTAATAATTAATAGTGTATAATATATATATTATCATATATATAATTATATTTATATATATGAGTGTGCGTGTGTGTGTGTGTGTTGGCGTTTTGTATTTTATAAATTATATATGTATCGGACTTCGTGTTCGTCAAACCCTTTCATGTTTTCCATTATGAAATGTTCGAAACTATGTTCATAGAAATTTTCTGAGCAGTCCAGACCGGGGCCGGCAGGACCCCCGTTTCCCCTTGGGCGTTCTCCCTTGCCCGTCCTTTTACGCCAGTCCCTACTCTCAGAAAAAATAAGACTTGAAGCAACAATTTTAACTCCAATACACCTTCAGACAAACCCCCCCCCATTCTCCCCCCCTTTAAAAAACCTTTTTTTCCCCCCCTTTCCCCC
>NW_023650867.1:0-5832 GCF_015228065.2 Penaeus monodon | reverse complement strand
ACATTCCTTGATGTCACCTTTGGCTTTTACGAACCCTGGCTTTGTTGATGTTTTGGTTTTACTATGGCCCATGATGATTTGGGGCCCAAAGTTCTTTAAAACTCTGAGGTGCTTTAGCTGTAAATTTCAGAACCATTGTCACTTTGCGTTGGCAGGAGTTCGAGATACAAACTTGGTGGGGTGGCACGGTAGACCATGACCCATGAGCCGGGGCAAGGGCGCATATCCACAAGGTCAGCTTGGCCACGGGATTTAAATTTTATTTTTGTATTTCCAGTCTTTTTTATGTATATAAAAATTTTTGCTGACGCCAGGGCCCCACGAAATTTACCCAGTACCCTCGAGGCTAATCGGAGAAAACGTTAAAACTTAAAAAGCCCCGGACCCCTAGGTCGTGGTATTTTCATTGATGATATTTAAATATAATATGGAATGGTTACATTTTTTTATACCCCAATTTAATGAAAGTGAGAGCTAATTAGATTTTTAAAATTAATTTCAAAGACAAAGACCCCATTTAAACAAAAGACCCTTTTCAAGGATGTGTGTGTGTGTGTATATATTTTAATATTATATATATATATTATATATATAATATATATTTTATATAATTATATATAATATATATATATATATATATTTTTATACAACACAACAATACCATTTAAAGGATCTTTTTTTTTAAAATGGTTTTGTATTGTCTTTTAAATTTAATTAATAATCAAATTTATTTTCCCTTTCATTAAATTGGGTTATAAAAAGATGTAACCTTACCAATATATATTTACAAAATACATCAATGAAAAAAATCCACGACCTGGGTGTCAGGGGGCTTTTTTAAAGTTTTAACCTGCCCCGTTACCCTCGGAGGGTACGTGGGGAAAATTTCGTGGGCCTGGGTCAGAAATTAGTAATAATAAAAAGACTGGAAAACAAGAAAAAAAATTCAACCCCCGTGGCCAAGCTGCCCTTGGGGATAGCAGCCTTTCCCTCAGGTCATGTGGTCAGGGTTTACCGTGCCACCTCCCCAATTTTGGTCATTTCGAACCCCTGCCATCTGCAAAGTGACAAGGGTTTCTGAATTCACAGCTAAAGTCCCCTCAGATTTTGAAAGAATTTGGCCAAACTCATCATGGTCCATAGAAAAACCAAGACATAAACAAAGCCGGGTTCAGTAGAAAGGCCAATGGTGCACAAGGACATGTTCCCTGCAGGAGACAGAAAAACAAGACCCAGAATTGGTGTGTTGGCCCTTCGTTTAGTTCAACACCAAAGGAAAAACTCTCCCATCATTCCGGTATCAAGCATACTCCATTAAAGCATTTTTGACACGACCTAGGGGGGGGTTGGCATCATGAAGTTTCCTTAGAGTCCTTGAAAGATTACACCAGAGGAGACTTGCTCGCCCTCTTTGCTGCCCTAGAAGATAAATTTTTTTGCTCAAGACCCCTTTTCCCCACAATATCGAAAACCCCTGCTTAGTTCTCAGCCTAAAATGCTAAAGACCCCGTAAAAACCAGCTCTGAGCACCAGCCTCCCCCTCTCAGCCAACAGGGAGGCACAACCTCCCGGGTTGAACGCATGGTGAAACAAAAAAACCCTGATAGACATAAAGGGCGGGGGAAAAGGGGACAATATTGCTGCCTCATCCCCATGGGGGATGGGGGCGGGGGAGATCCAAAAAAACCTCAGTGACAATGATTTGGGATTTGAAGACCAATTTACCCCCGCAATCAGTTTGATTTTTGTCCCAGAGATTTTTATTCTGTTGATGTCAACCAAGAAGACCGGTTCCCTACGAAGGCTCTGAAGAAATCAACTACTGGGGACAAGGATTGTCAAATATGATTGGAGCAAATACGAAGTGTTGAATAGCAGATTTTAATGTTAAAGGCTAATTCAAGTGTAATAGCGTTGCTTTAGTAGCTATGTCAAAATAAGAAAATGTAAATTGTTAAAATTTTGTTGATGTCTTGATTTGTGGTTTTTAAATTTGGGCCCGTGGGTTTTTTTTCAAGTTTTGTGAATATAGTTGATATTTTTCCCATTTAAATTTTTTAAATATTGACTTCTCCACCCTCCCATGATACAGTTTTTTTAATTTTCATCATACATCATTTGGGAAATTTATGAAATAATTATGCTTGATCCAGCCATTTCATGTAATGATGTATTTTAGTTTATTTATGAAAGGGCGGAGTGAAAACAGCCTTATGAAAAGATGATTACACACTTGACGAACACACCACACAACACACCACACAACACAACACACACACACACACACCACACACACACACCCCCAAAACACACACACACAACACAATACAATACAACATACTGTTACGCCAGTCGCCCCGCTCTTGCCACCAACACAAGGCGGCTAGGCAGACGGGTGTTATTACAGGGTCGTGAAATGAAAAAGCTCCAAGAGGCACCGAACCACAGCGTCCCAAATACCAGGGGAGGAAACGCCAAGTTTCGAGGGAGGGCACGAAGTAAAACACAAAATGACAGTCTTTCCTTTTTTTACACAATTATTTACCCCGTACACTTTTTATAGGCACAATACAAAGGGGGAAACCAGCATGTCACACTGAAAGATAAAAACTTATAAACAGGGCAACACAAAGTTTTTATCAGGTCACAAGGGCACACACGAGGCTTCACAGGAGCAGCACCCAACCGCGTCTCTGGCTGTTCCCCCGCTCCCCGCTCACAGCCCCCTGGTCATGTTGCCCAGGTCCCTATGTTAAAACCCTTTTTTCGCCCAAAAGACAAAGGGCCCACGGGTAGCAATACACAACACACACACACACAAACCACACACACACACACACACACCACACACACACACCAACACACATATATATATATATATATAATATATTATATATTTTTAATATATTATATAATATATAATATAATATATAAAATATATATATATAGAGTGGTTAATAAGTATATGTTAAATGAAAAGAATACCAACCCCAAAAAGAAAGAAACTAAATCGTGACGTTTCGACAACTTCATTAGTTCCTTTCAGAGAATAATAAACCCAAATGGGTTAAAGGAGGAGGTTTGGGCAAGAATATATAGTGGTAGAAAAAACAGAACGAACAAGAGTGAATCAGGTCTAGGAGGGGGGTCAAGGGCGAAGAGTCGGGAAGGTTTGCTAACAACGGAAGGGAAGGGCGTCGAAGCCAATTGACCCGCACCCAAGTTAAAATGGCAGTTTTAGCTCTTTCCAGTAATCTGGTGACCTTCATCACGAAATTACGTCGAAACGTCACGATTTTGTTTTATTTTCCAGTAAAATTGGTGACCCTTTATCACGAATTTTTCGTCGAAACGTCACGATTTTCTTTCATTTCCCGTGTGGATGTTTTTCCTTTTTTATATTGGTGTATTGAGGCCGCGGTGGCCGAGTGGTTAGAGCATCGGAAAAGATTGGCACGACGGCAATTAAGTTCGAGTGTTCGATCCCCGGCCCGGGCACGTTGTTCCCTTGGGCAAGGAACTACCTCAGTTGCCTGCCACCCACTAGGTGGGTAAGCCCCCCAAGCAGTACCGGCCCCAGCCCCGGGTAAATAGAAGGTGGCTCGATAAAAAACCCCCGGGCGGAAGGCAACGGAACCACGCTCAAAATTGCAAGGGGAAAATAAAGGCCCGCGGTGGCCGAGGGGTTAGAGCATGGGACAAGACTGTACGAGGGCAATTGATTCGGGGGTTTGAGCACCGGCCCGGCGTGTTGTTCCCTGGGCAAGGAATTGCACACACACAAAAACCCACACACACATACCACATATATATATATATATATATATTTTAATATATATTATTTATAAAATAATAATAATAGCACTAATAGTATTTTACATAAAAATAACTTAATTATATATAATAAATAATAATATATTATAATATAAATTAATATATATATTTTTAGTATAAAAACCCTAATGCATATATATAATTCAGATAGATATATGAAAAATATATTAAAATAAAATAATATATTATATAATATAATAATAATATAATATATAAATACAAAAAATTATAAAATATATTATAAATATAATATATATATTAATATATATAAATAATATAATAATATATAATAATACATACATATAAAAAATATTGTTATAATCCCAAACAGAATGTAAAATATATATAATTATAAAATAAAATTTTAAAATAAAAAAAAAATATATAAAAAGAAAACAACCCACAGTAAGAAAAAAAATAAAAAAATTTTTAAAAAATAAAAAATAATAAAATAAACAAAAAAATAAAAATAAAAAATAATAAAAAAAAAAAAAATTAATTATTATATACCACACTTTATAGTATTTGCACACACACACACACACACACCACACACACACACACAACAAAAATAAGATAATAATAAAAAAAAAAAAAAAATAAAGAAGAAAAAGAAGAAGAAAGAAAAAGGGGGGAAAAAGAAGAAGAAGATAGAAATACAACATAAAAAAAAGGGGGAAAAAACAAAACAGAAAAAAATAAAAAAAAAAAAAAAAATAAAAAAAAACAAAAAAAAAAAAAGTGGTGTGGGGGGGAAAAAAAAAAAAAAAAAAAAAAAAAGAATAAAAAAAAATAAAAACACACACACACCCCCACACAACACAACACCAAACATACCCCCACAACACACAACACACACCAACACCACCAACACAACACAAATTTAAATTAAAAAAATAAAAAAAAAAAAATAAATTATATATATTAGCACAACACCACACACCACACAACAAAACACCACACACACAAACACACCACACACACACCCACCACACAAAACACACCCCAAACACCACCACACACACACACACACAAACCCCCCCACAACACACACGCACACACCCACACCCCCCCAATATATATATATATATTATATATATAATATAATATAATATATTAAATATATATTTATGGTAGAAAACCCACAAAAAAAAAACAGTTTTATGAAGAAGATACGGGTTTCGAAACCCTTGTTTCCATCTTCAGGTCTGAAGGGGAAAGGGGAGAGGGGGGGTTTTTTATAAAAGAGAGAGGGGAGAGGCAGTGTGGTAACACAGGGGGTAAAGACAGACGTTTGGAAGCAAAGAGGGGTAAAGTCAGGTGGGGGGATATGCCCCGGGTGGCCGGGCAAAAACGGAAAAGGTTAGGATGAGCAGGAGAGGGGGGAAAAGGGGGGAGGGAGAGATTCGCAAGCCAGGCCCACGGGAGAGAGATGGGGCGCAGAGGCAGGGTGGCTTATGGGTTTTAGGAAGCCCTAAAAATGAGGGAGTCGGGGGTTTTGACGACCTAAACCCTCTGGTAGGTTTCCCCTCCGGAAAACAGCTGCTATCTTTTCAGGCGACGAGGGAAAGGTAGCAGCAATACTTTCACGGGGGTCGAATCAGAGGTGCAAGGTAGAGGCATATCCAACAGGCCGGGGCATTCTGTAGGTGGGAGGCCGGGGAGGACCACTACCGAGGTGCCTTGCAGAAGGAAAAAATGGTGAAATCCCCCCTGCGCGGCTTTGAAAGGGCCTCACTGTAACGCCTGGGAATGGAAATTTAAAAGAGGAGAGATTCGGGGCTGGATGAAAGCACCGCAAAGGAGAAGACATCGGGCAAGGATTTCCCTTGAGAAGAGATAAAACGGCCCAAAGGAGAAATAGTCCCCGATGGAGGTAAGGGGTGAGGCGGAAGCAAAGGAAAGCCCAAACCCAAAGGGATTTGTTATATGAGGGGTGAAGGATGGGGAAGATAAGTTAGTGAAAGCTTGGTGGGGGAAAAAGGGGGGGGGTGGGGC
>NW_023650865.1:0-5832 GCF_015228065.2 Penaeus monodon | reverse complement strand
AATTATAATAAACAATTGTTATAATATTGTTAAAATTTTAATTGTTATTATTATCTATTATTATTTTACTGGTAGTTTAATTGTAAAAATAATTATTATAACAGTAATAATTCAGTAATAACGATATTAATTGAAATAATGAATAAATAATGATTATAGAAACGTTATTATTGTTATTATTATGTTATACTATTATTATTGTAGTTGTTATTAGTATAGATGTAAAATTATTTATTATAACTGCAATAATTGCAATAATAATGATAATAATTGCAATAATGATGATAATAATTGCATTAATGATGATAATGATGATGATATTGATGATAATGATGATAATGATGATGATAACGATAATAATGATGATAATCATGATAATAATGATAATAATAACAGGAATTGTGTTCATATATAATAAAAAAAGGTAAAAGAAAAAAAATCCCAAAAGTCGAAAAAGCGGCAAAATCTAGCGAAATATAGCCTTTTGAGAGTAGACTCTAAAATGACGTTTTTTCCATTCATTTGATGATTCTGGCAATTATTAGGGTAATAATGATAATAATTACCAGAATTCTATTAATCATGACAATAATGATGATAAAAGTGAGAATAAAGAGAATTTGGATAACATTTGATGATTATTAATATTATTACTATTATCATTATTATCATCATTATTATCATTATTATTATTATTATTATTATTATTATTATTAGTATTATTATATTATTATTATATTATTATTATTATTTATTATTATTATTAATTATTATCATTATTATTATTACTTTAATTATTAGTATTATTGCCAAAAAATATATTATAACTGTAATAATAACAATAATAATAATAAAAAGTATAATTATAATAATACTAATTGTTATAATATTGTTATTAATATTATTATTGTTATTATTATCATTATTATTATTTTTACTGGTAGTATAATTGTAAAAATAATTATTATAACAGTAATAATTACAGTAATAACGATATTAATTGAAATAATAATATAAATAATGATTATAGAAACGTTATTATTATTATTATTATTGTTATTACTATTATTATTGTAGTTGTTATTAGTATAGATGTAAAATTATATATTATAACTGCAATAATTGCAATAAGAATGATGATAATTGTAATAAGATGATAATAACTGAATTGTGTCCATATATAATGAAAAAAAAGGTAAAAGAAAAAAAAACCCAAAAGTCGAAAAAGCGGCAAAATCTAGCACAATATAGCCTTTTTGATAGTAGACTCCAAAAATGACTTTTTTCCATTCATTTTTGATGGATTCTGGCAATTATTAGGGTAATAATGATAATAAATTACCAGAAATTCTATTAATCATGACAATAATGATGAGAAAGTGAGAATAAAGAGAATTTGGATAACATTTGTGATGATATTATATTATTACTATTATCTTATTTATCATCATTATTATCATTATTATTATTATTATTATTATTATTATTATTATTATTCATTATTATTATTATATTATTATTATTATTATTTATTAGTATAGTAAGTGTAGTAGTAGTAGTATCATTATTATTATTTTACTTTAATGATTAGTATTATTGCCAAAAATATTTATAACTGTATAATAACATAATAATCATAATAAGTCTATTATTAATACTAATTGTTATAATATTGTTATTACTATTATTATTGTTATTATTATCATTATTCTTCCTATTTTACTGGTATTATAATTGTAAATAATTATTATAACAGTAGATAATTAACAGTAATAACGAATTTACTGAATAATGATAAAAATATGATTATAGAACCGTTATTATTGTTATTATTTATTGTTTATTACTATTCTTATTGTAGTTGTTATTAGTATATATGTAAAGTTATATATTATAAGTGCATAATTGCAATAATAATGATAATAAATTGTCATAATGATGATTATAATTGCAATAATGAATGATGATAATGAGATAATGAATGATAATGATATGATAACGATAATAATGATGATAATCATGATAATAATGATGATAATAACCAGGGATTGTGATCCATATATAATAAAACAGCTAGAAAGAAAAAAAATCCCAAAAGTCGAAAAATCGGCAAATCTAGCGAAATATAGCCCGTTTATGAGAGTAGAACTCCAAAATGCGTTTTTTTTCCATTTATTTGATGATTCTAGGCAATTATTATGGGTAATAATGATAATAATTACGCATAATTCTATTAATCCATGGACAATAATGGATGATAAACGTTGAGAATCAAAGAGACTTTGGATAACATTTGATGATTATTAATAGTATTACTATTATCTTATTATCACATTATTATTATTATTATTATTATTATTATTATTATTATTATTATTATTATTATTATTATCATTTTATTATTATTATTAATTATTAGTATTATTATTTATTATTATGATTAGTTATTATTATTATTATTATTATTATTCTTATTATATTATTATTAATATTATCATTATTATCATTATTATTATTTACTTTAATTATAGTATTCTTGCTAAAAATATATTATAACTGTAATAATAACAATAAATAATAATAATAGTATAATTATAATATACGAATTGTTATAATATTGTTATTAAGATTATTATTGTTATTATTATCATTTATTATTTTTACTGGTAGTAATAACAGATTGTACAAATGATCCTTATAACAGTAATAATTACAGTAATAACATATTAATTTGAACTAATGAGAAATAAATCAGGATTATAGAAACGTTATTATGTTATTATTATATTATTACTATTTTTATTGTAGTTGTTATTAGTTTAGATGTAAAATTTATATTATAACTGCTATAATTGCAATAATATGATAATAATTGCAATAATGATGGTAATATTGCATTTATGATGATAATGATGATGATAATTTGATGATAAAGATGATAATGGTCTGATGATAACGATAATACTGATGATAATCATGATAATAATGATGATAATCCAGGAATTTGTCCAATATAAGAAAAAAAAAACAAGGTAAAAGGAAAAAAAATCCCAACAGGTTTAAAAAGCGGCAAAATCTAGCGAGCCTTTTGAGAGTAGACTCCAAAAATGACATTTTTTTTTTCCATTCATTTGATGCTTTTTGCAATTATTAGGGCAATACTGTACTAATTAACATAATTCTATTAATCATGACAATAATGATGATAAAAGTGAGAATTAAGAGAATTTGATAACATTTGAATGATTATTAATATTATTAACTAGTATCCTTTATCATCATTAAATAAAAAAAAAAAATCATTATTATTATTATTATTATTATTATTATTATTTTATTATTCTTATTTATTTATATTATTTTTAAAAATTTTTTTATACTTATTAAAAATTTTTAATTTTATATTTTTTAAAAAATTTTTTAATTGTAAAAAAAAATAAAATAATAATAATTTTTATAATTTTTAATTTTTTTTATGTTATTTTTTTAATTTTTATTATATATTATTTTATTTTTACGTATTTTTTTTGTATAAAAAATTATAAACTATTTATAATAGTTTTTTTAATAATTTAAAAATTTTTATAGAAGTAATTTTTTTTATTATGTTTTTTCATTAATTTTTTTTTATTGTAGATGAAAATTATATTTATAATGAATATTGAATATAATGATAAAATTGATAAGATATAATAGATAATATGATAATATGATATTTTAGAAATGTGAAATGTATAAAAAAAAGAAAAAAAAAAAAAGGAAGGAAAATTTGAAAATTTTTAAATTGAAGTAAAATTTAAATACTTTTTTAAATAGATATAATTTTGAAAATAAAAAAAATTAAATTTTTATTATTTTTAAATTTATTTTTAATTTTGGTTTATTGATGGAAAAATTTAATTTTATAAAATAATTAAATTTTTTTTTTATTATAATATGTATAAAAATTATTATTATATAATGATATAATATTATATATTTTTAAAATAATAATATATACATATAATAAAATTAAAAATTTTCCCCTATTAAAAAAATTAAAAGAAAAACCCCCAAAAAAATAAAAACGAAAAATTTACAATAACTTATAAGTAATAAAAAAATTTTTTTTATTTGTGTTAAATTTTTAAATTTTTTTAAAAATTAAAAATCCAAATTTTTTTTATTGAAAAATTTAAAAAATAAATAAAGAAAATTTTAAACATTTAATTATAATATTTTAATTAATTTTTAACTTATTATTTTATTTTTATTTTATTATATCATTATTATTATTATTATTTTTATTATTATTTTTAAATTATTATTATTTTTATTATTAATATTATCATATTATCATTATTATTTTACTTTATTATTAGTATTATTGCTAAAAAATATATTATAACTGTAATAATAAAATAATAATAATAATAAGTATAATTATAATAATACTAATTGTTTATAATATTGTTATTAATATTATTATTGTTTTATTATCTTAATATTATTTTTACTGGTATTATAATTGTAAAAATATCATTATAACAGTAAAATACAGTAATAACGATATTAATTGAAATAATGATATAAATAATGACTATAGAACGTTATTATTGTTATTATTATTTTATTACTATTATTATTGTAGTTGTTATTATATAGATGTAAAATTATATATTATAACTCTAATTGCAATAATAATGATATAATTGCAATAATGATGATAATAATTGCATTAATGATGATAATGATGATGAATTGATGAAAATGATGAAAATGATGATGAATAACGAACAATGATGATAATCATGAAAATAATGAGATAATAACAGAATTTGGGTGTCCAAATATAAAAAAAAAAAAAAGGTAAAAGAAAAAAAATCCCAAAAGTCAAAAAGCGGCAAAATCTAGCGAAATATAGCCTTTGAGAGTAGACCCCAAAAATGACGTTTTTTTCCATTCATTTGATGATTTGCAAATTTTAGGGTAATAATGATAATAATTCCCCGAATTCTATTAATCATGACAATATGATGATAAAAGTGAAAATTTAAAAGAGAATTTGGATTTCATTTGATGATTATTATTATTATTACTATTATCATTATTTTTAATAAATTTTATTATCATTTTTATTATTATTTTTATTATTATTATTATCATTTTATTATTATTTATTATTATATTTTTGCAAAAAATATTTAAACTGTTAAAAAAATAATATAAAAAAAGGAAAAATTATAAAAATACAAATTTGTTTAAATATTGTAATTTATTATTTTGTTATTATTATCTTTTTTTTTTTTACGGAAATTAATTTTAAAAAAAATTTTATAAAGTAAATTTCAGTAATAACGATTAATTGAATTAAAAATATAAAAAGGATTATAAAACGTTATTTAATTTTATTATTTTTTTACTTTTATTTTTTATTGTTTTTTTTTAAGATGTAAATTAATTTATAACGGGCAAAATTGAAATAATAATGATTATTGCAAAGAGTAAAAATTTGCTTTAATGTGATAATCATGATGATATTGATGATAATGTGATAATGATGATGAAACGTAAAAAGGATAATCTGAAATAATGTGAAAAACAGGAATTTTCCATATAAATGAAAAAAGGTAAAAAAAAAAAAACCCAAAAGTCGAAAAGGGGAAAAATTTTGCAAAATATACCTTTTTTGAGAGTAGACCCAAAAGACTTTTTTTTCCTTCATTGATGTTTCTGGCAATTATTGGGGTAATAATGATAATAATACCAAAATTCTTTTAAATCTTGAAAATAAGATATAAATGGAAAAAGAGAATTTGGAAAACTTTTTGATGTTTTTAAATTTAAATTTAT
>NW_023650864.1:2500-5833 GCF_015228065.2 Penaeus monodon | reverse complement strand
CTAGCATCACCCTCCGAAAAGTGGAATTTGCATTAACAAGCAAAGAATCGAGCAAACAAGACGCTCATGGGCCGATGATGGCTAAAAGTGAAGCATTTTGTGAAGGATGCCAAGAGCCTTTTAACGATCGCACATGTATGGAAAGATGTGCAACATTCTCAGACCAAAAAACGTATGTACTTGTCTCCCCCATATAAACTGAAAAATGTATTGGGGGAGGATTGTGACATAGAGGGTCTTATTAATTTCCTTAGGGAGACTAATATTTTCAATACAATTTAATGTGCATGATTTTGTGCAATGTTTTTATGCATTTAGAGCATAATATTTATGTTTTGATTTTTAATCTATTTATTTTATTTGTAAGATATTTATTGAAAGATTTTTAAGTTTTAACATTTTAAATTTTTCTAGTTAAAAAGGATTCCCCGCTAATGACTAGCTGTTTGAGCGGCAGATAATTTTAAAAAATTTCAATCAATCCTCATTAACCTATGGCTGATGGTTGTATTACCCCTAACCAAACATTTACAATTTCAGGGTGGGTATTGATTGATAAATTTTAAAGTTATATCCTTGTCACACCCTAAGGTCTTTGCGGCGAATATCTTTTAGACTGAAATGTTAAAATCAAAAAGTTAAAAATCTATCACAAAATATCTTATAAAGAGCAATAAATATATTAAAATAAAAGCATAAATATCATGCTTAAATGTAAAAATTATTGCATAAACTTTATGCAAAATAATTTTTTATTGAAAATATTAGTCTTCTTAAGGAAACTAATAAAAATTTCCCTATGTCACAATCCTCCTCCAATTCATTTTTCCGTGTATATGGGAGAGACAAAAAACATACGTCTTTCGTCGAGAATATTACAAATTTTTCCACTACATGTGCGGCCGTTAATGGCTCTTGCATCTCTCACAGCGTGCTTCACTTTTAGTCATCATCGTCCCATGAGTCAGCCCTTGTGTGCCCGATTCTTAGTCTTACTAATACAAACTTCTACTTTCGGTTGGGATGGATAATGGTCAACCAACTGCCAAGGCCCATCTCTAATCATTCGCAGTTTGTTTCTAGAGATATGCCTCCATTGTTCCCTCCATCACAAAAACAACAACTGATGCTGGGTTTCAAGTCTGCTTGTGGGAGAGGAAATAAGCATCACAGGCCTGAGCAGCAGGCCTTCCGATCAGCTCGCTCATTCCCAGTGATACCAACAGTTATTTTTTTCCACGTGCTGACATCACTGTAAGCCAATCCTGAACCTTCCTCACCGCTGGATCTTTAGTTACCTTGACTGCTCCCAGGATAGCGTGTAACTCCGCAGTGAAGATCGAGACAGTAGAGAAAGACTGCCAAATGAAAGTCTTCCTTCTGCTCATTGCTGCAAACCCCATACCATTTCTGATTTCGAACCATCTGTATATATATTGCATTTGGTAATTAGAAGTGGGGTTGAAGAAATCTCTAACTTCTGTTTCGGATCTCTCCCTTCCCCCCAATGCCGACCAAATCCAGCTGACTTTGCCCAAGTGGTGAAGTGTTTGGGATCTAATTTGCTTCGTCAGACCGTTAAAATTTAAGACTACAAGTGCACTTAGTATTTTGCGGGATTTCTTCTCACCTATCTTGGGAGCAGCGTGCACAACCCTTCTGCGGCTTTAACAGGCCCCTATTCATAGGAAACTTGATTATGCATGTAAAGCAAATTTCATCTGCAACTCCTAATGTTCTCTGAAGGTTGGACTTAGTTCATAATGAAGCTCTCAGAATTTGTACAGGTCTTATGTCTTCACCTGTGGAGTCCCTGTAGCTGAGTGGAAATGTTACTTTTTATACACACCCCGGGACTACATGAACCTGATTACTAATTGGAAGAGATGCTATTCATTGGCAGATTTTTAACGTTTTAAATATTTGTCATTCTAATCTCACAATGTATTCGCCTTTTTAAAGGATAAGATGCCATTCTTACATAAAAATGAAGAAACCCTTTCCACAGTTACATGTAATCTGATTCAGGCATAAACTGGAAGCGTTACGTGCTAACGGACTAAGGGACGAGATTCAAGCAAAAATATGAATATTATGATATGTATTTAGATGAGGAAATGGAGGTTATATGTTGAAAGAGATATAATCATACCACGAAGGAAGACCATAACACACGAGCAGCCAAAGGCATTTTCGCTGCTCTGCATCTTCAGGGAATACAAAACATTACAATACATCTTACAGGTGATGTGCATTCGCGCGCGTGTGTGTGCATGTGTGTGTGTGCATGTGCGTGTGCGGTGTGTGTGTGCGTGGTGCGTGCGTGCGTGCGTGCGTTTTGTGCACGTGTATGACAGTGTGGGCGCTTGTGTGTATGTGGTTGTGTGTGGGCCCTTTAAAGTTCCATAATATCCATTGCGCTGGATGACCGTTCACAGAAAACATTTTTCGTAACACAGCCTTTCGTAACTAGATCGGGCTAAGCAGAGAACTTAACAAATTGGGATTTTGAAAGCTCTAGTATTTATTTGTAAGATATAAGATCTACTTTATTTTCGTATGTTGCTTTTTTTTAAAAAGCAGACACATATACACTGGCATAATAAATAGTGGGATTACATTTCCGGTAAACTTGCGTGAAACATAAGAAAAATGTCAATGACAGCGAGGGAGCAGAGAGAAAAAAAAGCAGCGTCGGGCAAGTTGCATTGGCTGTAACTTGTCTCGTCACATTGGGTTTAAACAGCTTGGATGAAGGCCAACATACGAACGCACATTTCATTGTTGTGAAGTGACCAACCCGCCTTGCTCTTTCTTGTCAACTGACCTCCCCGCACTGGCTGTCAGACGGGTTTAGAAAAGCGACCTTGCTCTCTATCTCCGTCTTTGTATGTCGGGAAACAAATTGAGCCCGCAGCTGAACTCAGGCCGTTGTTCAGCATATTCGTATGCTTATCTTAGCATGATTTTTCTTACCTAGGTGAGTGTTGCTGCATACGTACAGAGCACACACGCGAGTATGTTTATGCATGTTTTATGTGTTGTTTGTGTGTGTGTGGTGTGTGTGTGTGTGTGTGTGTGTGTGGGTGTGTGTGTGTGTGTGTGTGTGTGTTTTGTGTGTGTGTGTGTGTGTGTGTGTGTGTGTATGTGTGTGTGTGTGTGTGTGTTTGTGTGTGAAATTTATGTGTGTCTGTGTGTGTTATCGAATAATTCATAATGTTTTCAAGGATTAAAAAGGTGAAAATGTTTATATATAGGGAAAGATGCGCCAGTTCTTTCGATGATAATACAACTTTTTCTCTGATCATTGCACGATCCCCTAAGCTGTTTATG
>NW_023650863.1:0-5833 GCF_015228065.2 Penaeus monodon | reverse complement strand
CTTTTTTTTTTTTTAAAGTGCCCCTGATTTCAAAAAATATTTATATTAATTTTAAAATTTTATATAAAAAGGAATTGTTCTAAAAAAAAAAAGAAACAAATGAAAAAAAAAAAAAAAACGAAGCAAAAAATTTTCATTCGGGAAATAAAAAATGCTCAAATACAAGTCTAAAATTCCCACTGTTTCTTCATTTAACGGCATAAAAATAAAGTGAAACACTTGGAAAAAATAAACACTCACTAAATTAAAATCTTGCAATTACTTGTACCCGTGTGGGTTTAATTCACAAATAGCAATAAGGATGAGGATGATGATGTGATAATAATAAAATAAAAAAATAAAAATATATAATAATATAATAAAAAATTTAATAATAAAAAATTTAAACAACAAAAATAACAATGTAGCAGCCATCAGTATCAGTAGCAGTAGTAGTAATAGTAATAGAAATAATTGTAATAAAAAAAAATGAAAAAAATGAAAAATGATAAAATATAAATAATAAAAATCACCATAACAATAATAATACACTAAATAGAAATAGCAAAAGTAGTAGTGTAGGGGTAGCATAGTAGTAGTAGAGTATTTAGTATAGTAGCAATAAATAATAATAATAATAATAATAATAATAATAAAAAAATAATAAAAATTTAAAAAATAAACCCAAAAACAAAAATAAAAAAATGTTATAAAATTGCAAAACGTGAAACAACATTTATGAACTATCCCCAGCATTAAGATAACAAAAAGGCCCCCTTCCCAATAGACAAAACCACGCTACCTTAACAAAGGGGTCACAGCCACTCTCTATACAAACACAAAAACCCAGACATACACCCTCTCCACAAGGGCCTTGGGTAAACCCAGACGGTCTCCCCGTGGTGCCAGGTCATCAACCACTCCCCCCATCCCATCTCCCTTCCTTAAACCCCTCTTCTCCTTCTTTCTTCTCCTTCCCCTCCCTCTTGTTTTATTCCTCCCCTTCTCCCATCCCCTTCCTCTCTCCTCTTTTTACTCCCCCTTCCCTTCCCTTCCTTTCCCCCCCTTTTCCTTCCTTCCCTTTTTTCCCTCCCCCCACCCCCCTTCCCTTCCCTTCCCTTTTCCCCCCCCTCTACGCCCCCCCCGCCCCTTTCCCCCCTGGGCCGTCGCCAGGGGCCCCAGGGGGGCGGGGGGATGGGGTTTTAGGTCAAGACAACATCCGGTGCGGAGCTGCCCCCTGCGGATCGGGGGATTTCCAGTCTTGCGGGGACACGCTTACCGGGGGGACATCACGACCGGGGAGCTCTTGCCCCCGGTTCGCCCTCCTCTCCTCTCTCTCTTCTTTTCCCCCTTCTTGCTCTCTCCTCTCTCCCTCTCTCTCCTCACTCTCACTCTCACTCTCTCTCTCTCTCCTCTCTCTCTCCCCCCTCTCTTTCTCTCCTCTCTCTCTCTCTTCACCCCCTCTCTCTCTACCCCTCTCTCTCTCTCTCTCTCTCTCTCTCTCTCTCTCTACTTTCACTCTCATTTCCCTTCCACTTTCACTCTTACTTTCACTCTCATTTTACTACATTTACTCCCTTTCCCCTCTCCCCCTTCCCTCTCCCTTCTCCTTCTCCATACTCCCCCCCCTCTATCTATCCTCTCACTCCCTTTTTTTTTTTTAATTTTTTGTTTTGTTTGTTTTCACTTTTTTTTTTAAAATTGGAAAAAATTTTTTTTTTTGTAAAAGTTTTTTGGTTTTTTTTTTTTTTTTTTTTTTTTTTTTTTAAAAAATCCTTTTCCTTTTTTACTAGGTTTTTTGGTCTGATTGTTTTCTTTCTTTTTCTTAATAATTATGTCCCCTTTAACTGTTCCATTTTCTTATTTCTACTTAATTTTATTTTATTCGTCTCTTTCACCCCTTTTATTTTAAAACCCACGTGTTCTTTAATAGTCAAAGGGGTTTTTAATAAAAAAATATATAATTACTAAAATAATCAAAACAGATTAGAATACTCAAAATCGAATATCGTAATAATTTATTTGCCAGCCATTTGCTCCTAATCATTCACATCACGAAAGTCCACCTTTCGCAAAAATCATCAATACTCGCCTCACCCAAACCCAGAACCACTCTCTTGAACATCTGGGTCACTCTCCAAAGCCAATCAGGATACCCAAGCAATCATCTCCAAAACCCTGCAAACCCCCCTCCTCAAAGAAAAATCTCTGCAGTGTCTATCCTTAACAATACTTCTCAAAAAAAACTGTTTTCATAAACCCCAAAAATGAAACTTTCCGGAAACCTAGGGATATATCTTCAAAATCCATCAAACACTACCCTTATCAAAAAAATTCTCAAAACCCCTGCAACAAAACCCCTACCACCACTCTTCGCAACAATGCCTGCAATCACTGCAACAAACCCCAAAAAACCAAACTCCCCGCCCCCCCGCCCTCATGGCAGCAAAAGGCCGCCACCCTTCACCGTGTCCCTTAACATTCCCATTTTACCATCAATCGCGCACCACTTCAGATTACCCCGCCCCCGCAACAACACCCCGCCCATATTTTTCACGCCCGTTTTGTTTCGCTCTTTTTGCTCGGATGTGTCAAGGGCTGACGCCGCAACCCTCGCTCCACTCCCCCTTCCCTCTCCCCCCCCTCCTTCCCCCTTCCCTTCCCCTGTCCCTCCTCCCCCCTTCCCCTCTCCCCTTTCCCCGTCCCTCCCCCCTTTCACCTCTCCCCCTTTCCCCTGTCCCTCTCTCCCTTTCCCCCCCCCCCTCTCCCCCCACCTTCTTTGGGATCGCGCTACAGTTCTACGTGCCCTGAATCAACAGGTTTTTATAAAATCCGCCACGTGGAAAAAATTCAAGATATTTTTTTTACTTTGGTTTTAACGGGTGGTGGAGAGGGGGATGAGAGGGGTGATGAGATGATGATGATGATGATGATGATATGAGATAAAATGTAACTGAAATCATGATCATATCATAACAATATTTTATATAACAATAATGTTGCTGCAACAGACCCGAAATCACAGAAAATAACAACGGACAAAACCCCGCAAAGAAAATACGGAAAAAAACAATAAGGCCCCGGGAAAAAGCGGGGCAAGACCGGCGGCGCGCCACCCTCCACAGCAATGCCCTCTGGGGTCTAATCCCTCCAGATCCGACGAGCTAACGCAACGACCCTGGGGCGGGAGGACTCCGGCGGCGCAGGGGGAGGGGTCCGCCACCCGGGGTCCCGTGGGGGGAACCCGCCCACACGACGCCCACCCCGGGTATCACTCACTCGCCCACCCCATGTGATGCGAAAAAAATCCCCGGAAAATCTAAAAACTGGTTGCTGGATGTCGCTGGGAAAATAAAATAGTTTATCAAATCACTTTCAAAGAAAATCGTAATATGAAAAACATTAATACGAATAATCCGAGAATTAAAAAGTAAAATTACCATTTGCACAAAAAATAGCGAATGAAACACGAACAACCCAAAAACCCCTTTAAAAAAAATGGAAAACACAAAAACACGCAAAACAGCAGCCAAAAAAATCCCGACCCTTTTTCCTGGGCCGAGGGGGGGCCACTCAGAGACCATTTAACTTACCTAAACTGACCTCCCCTGAGAATTGATCGTCTGTCATGGGAAATTCCTTGGCACAGGGACCTCCACATCCTCTGCCCGAAGCAACGGGTTTTACCACTGGGACGGGGGTTCCGCTCGCGTTTTTTGAGCAAAATTAAAATGGCACCGGGAACAGACGCTTTCCAGCCCCATTTGACCCAAAGGGGTATTTGCGTTTGGTTTTGGTAGTGTATGTTCGGTGACTCCCTCTCTCCTCCCCATCTTCTCCCCTCTCTCCCCATCTCCCCCTCCTCTCCCTCTTTCCCCCCCCCTCTCTCCCACTTCCCCTCCCCTCTCCTCCCATCTTTTTCCCCCCTCTCTCCCTCCCATCTTCTCCCTCTCCTCTCTCCCATCTTCTCCCTCTCTCTTTTCCCATCTTCTCCCCCTTTCCCCCCTCTCCCCCCCCCCTCCCCGTTTGTGTGTGTGTGTGGTTGTGTGTGTGTGGTGTGTGTGTGGGTGTGTGTGTGTGTGTGGTGGTGTGTTTTTGTGTGTGCGTGGTTTGGGGGTGTACATAACATACTACATACATACATCATACCACATACACAAAACACACACACACACACACACCACCCACACCACACACACACACACACCACACACACACACACACACACACACACACATACAAAAACCACACACACCCATAAGCCTATTTGTGTTGTGCCTGTGTTTTATTTATATCATTACAAACACAACATACACTCCAACACACGTAAATTAAATGTACTAAAACCGACACGCAGGGACCCCCAACACCAAACCCCTTCCCCAAGAAGTTTGCCCCAAAACGACGGAACGGAGAACGGTGCTTCACAAGGAAACGAAAAAACACAACGGCGAGAAAAGGGTAGGGAGGAAAGGAAGGGGAGACTAAGAAAAAGGCGGTCGGGGGTTGCCGACAACGGGGGATCTCGAGGGCGGACTTTCGCCGCCCCCCGACGGAACACAGGGCGGGGGCCCCAAGCACTTGTTTTAAAAACCGACGCCCGGCATAAACCATCGGCGGGGGGGGAGATTCCGCCTCGGCTTAGAGGAAGGGCTGCCGGCCCCTCACTCACGCCGATGTCACGCGGGGGGAGGGGCTCGCTCCCACGACGACCCCCGGCTTGAGGGATAAAAAACGGTTTCTTAAAGGGGTTTTGGAGCAAATTCCAAAAAATTCTAAGAAAAAACCCGGGGAAAAGTCATTGGGGTTTTTTGGGTCAAAGTTCTCAAATTGATTTTCAACTAATTTAAATACGCTAAAAACTGTGAATGAAATACTCAAGAAACGTGTGTGTGTGTGTGGGTGTGTTGTTTGGGTGTGTGTGTGGTGTGTGTGTGTGGGGTGTGTGGTGTGTGTGTGTGTGTGGTGTGTGTGTGTTGTGTTGGTGTGCGTGTGCGTGTGCGTGTGCGTGTGCGTGTGCGTGTGGTGGGTGTGGTGTGGGTGCGTGTCGGTGTAAATAATAAAATAAAAAAATAAAATAATATATATATATACATACAATATAATTTATAAAATATTAAATAAATAATATTATATATTAATATTATATTATTTAAATATATTATAATATTATATATGTATTATATTATATATATATTTATTTATTTATTATTTTTTATTTAAAAACCCCCCACACGCACACGCAAAACCCCAGCACACGCACACGCACACGCACACCACCGCACCGCACACACACACACCACACACACCCCACACACACCCACACACCCACACACCCAAACCACACAACACACCCACACACAAACAACACCACACCACACACACACACCGTTTTTATGGCCATATTCATTCACAGTATTTTCGTCTTAATAGTTTAAATCAATTTAAACTTTGACCCCTTAAACCCAAAAGACTTTTTCCCCCGGGTTTTTCTTAGAATATTTTTGGGAAATTTTGCTCCGAACACATTAAAACCCTTTTTTCCCCAAAACTCGGGTCCGTCGTGCGGAGCGAGTCCCCTCCGCCCGCGGACCCTCGGCGTGAGTGCGGCCGGCCCTTCCCTAACCGAGGGGGAATCTCCCCGCTCCCCGAGGTTTAGTCCGGGCGTCGGTGTAAAAAAAGTGCTTTGGCCCCCCCCCCTGTGTTTCCTGTCGGGGGCGGGGAAAGTCCCCCTCAACCTACCGTTGTCGGCTAATCCCCGACCGCCTGTTTTTAGTCTCCCCCTTCTTTCTCCCCCACGCCCTTCTCGCCGTTGTGTCTTTTTCGTTTCCTTCGTGAAACACCGTTCTCCGTT
>NW_023650861.1:0-5834 GCF_015228065.2 Penaeus monodon | reverse complement strand
TTTTATAACAGATGTTTGTAATATATTACTATTTATTATTATTATATTATTATTATTATTATATTTATTTCTGCAAGCAACCCACGACCAAACTCACGACGGCGTTCCACAATTACTCGAAGCGCTAGTATACGGTTATTGTTGACTTGCCAGAAGTAAATCCAGACTGCTCCGGTCTCTGGTGCCTCAGTAGGTGGTTGCGGATCCGTTTCAGAAGAATGTGAGCGAGAACCTTGCCTGGTATGCTAAGCAGTGTAATGCCATGGTAGTTGCTACAGTCCCAGCGATCCCCTTTCCTTTCCAGAGAGGGATGACCACGCCCCTCAGCAGGTCAGGGGGAATGGTACCAGACTGCCAAATGGCAGTCAGGACTGTATGCAGGCCCCGAGCCATAGGTTCACCCCCAGCCTTTAGCAGTTCAGCAGGGATATCACATATGCCTGCAGCTTTCCCACTCTTCAGCTTGGAAATCGCCAGCCTAACCTCTGTTAGGGTAGGAGGTTCCTCGCTGATGGGTGGGTCCGGCACAGGCACTGAGACATCGCTTGCATCCAAGCTAACTGTTGGAGGATCCACCTGGTAAAACTGTTCAAAATACTCAGCCTAACGTTCACGAACCCCAACATGATCTGAGATGATCCGTCCATCCGCTGATCGGACTGCAGTCATCTGTGAGGAGGGCTTAGGGTTCAGTTTTCTCAGGGCTTGGTAGGCAGGGCGAAGGTCATTTACCAAGAAATGGCCTTCGACCTCCTCAGCAAGATTCCTGATGAACTGTTCCTTGTCCCTTCTCAGCAGTGTCCTACGCACCATGGAACGACGCAAGACTTGATTCCCATTCAGCCGAGCCTTGCGACACGCTTCAGTGGCCTCTAATGTCTCCAGGGAGATGGTATTCTGCCTTGTCCTTGGGCGTACGCCAATGGACTCCTGAGCTGCTTCGAGTGTTACGCGCTTGAAGGACTCCCACAGAGCAACTGGATCCGTCAGGTTGCTGGTTTCTGAGAATCGGTCAGAGACTGCCGTGGCGAACCCAGGGGCACACTCCTCCTCCCTTAGTCTGTCCAAGTGAAACACCTTAGGGTGGCCACTGGAGGGACGGGGAGTTTTGAAGTGGTCCGCAGGGTAGCCACAAGCAGCCTATGGTCGGTGCCACAGAACTCAGCACTCCGGTAAACCCTGCAGTTCTGGAGGATCCTCCATCGCGTGCTGACAAGAATGTGGTCGATCTCCTTGGCCACTGTACCCGTATTGCTGTACCAAGTCCAGCGATGCGAGTTGGAGCGCTGGTACCAGGAGCCAGAGATCCTCATTTTCTGGGACCTAGCAAAGTCCCGGAGAAGGAGGCTATTCTCGCTGCTGGGATCAGCTCCCGAGCCATGGGGGCCGACAGACATCTCGTAGCCAGCTCGGTCACAGCCGGATACCGCATTGAAGTCGCCCAGAACAATGCGAATGTCTCCCGGGGCAATCTGCCACAGATGCGAGTTTGGCGTAGAACGCCTCTTTCACATCGGTTTTATGTACATCGGTAGGAGCGTATACAGCAATAAGAGACAAGAAGCCAAAGCATGCTTCAGTCTCAATGCCATGATAAGCTCATCAACCGGTGTCACCTCGACTACCGCAGGCTGAAGTCGACTGGAGATGGCTATGGATACACCCTGGAGGTGGTGACCCATCGCTGCGGCCACTGTAACCACCCACACTGATCGTGCCACTACCAGGTCTTCTCACCTCTGAGAGGGCAGCCACCTCAACTCCCAGTCGCTTCAATTCCCGCGATAGCAGAGGTAACCGCTCATCCTGCCGCAAGGACCGGATGTTCCAAGCGCCTACCCGGAAAGCACGCCTGAGGTTAAGCCTCGGGTGGTCACTCCGGGTGCACGCCACCTCTGCCGCCCCCGCCAACACAGCCCCAGATAAAGGGGTCGGCAGGCTATGGGACCGCCTATCCACCTGTGGGGTTCCCGAGGGCTTTCCCCCACAAGCTTCATGGTGGGTTGGCGCCTGCCGGGGCGCAGGCGGGACGAGTAACTCTCGTTCCAATCCTGCACCCCGACATTTGCCCTCCCAGCGGGACCCACAGCCCGCCTTACTTGCTGGGTGGGAGGGACAACACCCTCCCCCCAGCATTTCCATTTATAAAGACGTTGCCAGAGGGTCATTCTGGGGGGAGGAGGACTGGCAAGGCCCACCTCCCCCGAGCCGCCCCATTACCCCAGGGTGGCTAGGGGGCAGGAGTTGGTACGAAGCCAGAGCGTGTCCACACGCCGGTGGGCCATAACTCTGTACCTCTGGGGCCTCCTGCTGCTCCGAGATCCCCACAGATTTAGCCTGGGACCGCAAGGTACCCAGTTACCCATGGGTGGCCACGAGGAGGCACTGCAGAAGTCTTAATGATGGAGAGGCTGTGACCTGGCAGGGGAGACTTATGCGGAAGCTGCTCCCTTTTTCGCACTGGGCTAGCCAGGGGTGGAAGCTGAAAGCGAGAAGGCATGCAAGCACTTAACACTATCTAGGCTACCACACCATCGCTTCACATCACCATGCACGTGAAGCACCACCCATATTGATGATGATTACGATAATAATGATGATAATCATGATAATGATGATGATAATAACAGGAATTCTGTCCATATATAATATAAAAAAGGTATAAAAAAATTCCCATAAGTCGAAAAAGCGGCAAAATCTAGCGAAATATAGCCTTTTGAGAGGATACTCCAAAATGACCTTTTTTCGATTTCTTTAGTGATTTCGGCAATTATTAGAGTAATTAATGATAATAATTACCAGAAGTGTATTAATCATAACAATAATGATGATAAAAGTGAGAATAAAGAGAATTTTGATAACATTTGAATATTATTAATTTTATTATTAATTATATCTATATTATTTTATTATTATTATTATTTATTATTATTATTACTATTATCTTAATTGTTAGTAATATCCAAAAATCTATTATAACTGTAATAATAACAATAATAATAATAAGTATAAGTATATTGATAATAATGCTAGTGGTTATAATATTGTTATTATTATTATTATTGTTATTATTATCATTATTATTATTTGTACTGGTCGTATAATTGCAAAGATAATTATCATAACAGTAATAATTACATTAATAACGATGCAATTAAGATATTATATAAATAATTATTATAAAATCGTTATTATTGTTATTATTATTGTTATTACTATTATTATTGTTGTGGTTATTAGTATTATTGCAAAAATATATACTATAACTCCAATAATTGCAATAATAATGATAACAACTGCAATAATGATGATAATAATTGCAATAATGAAAGATAATGATGATAATGATGATGATAACGATAATAATGATGATAATCATGACAATGATGATGATAAAAGCAGGAATTGTGTCCATATATAATATAAAAAAGGTATAAGAAAAACATTCCCAAAAATCGAAAAAGCGGCAAAAACTAACGAAATATAGCCTTTGAGAGTATACTCCAAAATGACGTTTTTTCGCTTTCTTTTGTGATTTCGGGAATCATTAGGGTAATAATGATAATAAATTTCCAGAATTGTATTTATCATAACATTAATGATGATCAAAGTGAGACGCTCAGAGAATTTTGATAACATTTGAATATTATTAATATTATTATTATTATTATTATTATTATTATTATTTTTACTATCATTTTAATTATTAGTATTATTGCCAAAAAAATTATTATACTGTAATAATAACAATAATAATAATAAATATAAGTATAATAATAATAATGCTAGTGGTTATAATATTGTTATTAGTATTATTATTGTTATAACAGTAATAATTACAGTAATAACGATACTAATTAAGATAATGATATAAATAATTATTATAAAATCGTTATATTGTTATTATTATTGTTATTACTATTATTATTGTTGTGGTTATTAGTATTTTGGAAAAATATATACTATAACTCCAATAATTGAAAATAATATGATAACAATTGCAATAATGATGATAATAATTGCAATAATGATGATAATGATGATGATAATGATGATAATGATGATGATAATGATAATAATGATCATAATCATGATAATGATGGTGATAATAAGACGAATTGTGTCAATATATAATATAAAAAAGGTAAAAGAAAAACATTCCCAGTGGTAAAAAAAGTGGCAAAATGTAGCCAAATATAGCCTTTTGAGAGTATACTCCAAAATGACGTTTTTTCGATTTCTTTGGTGATTTCGGCAATTATTAGGGTAATAATGATAATAATTACCAGAATTGTATTAATTATAACAATAATGATGATAAAAGTGAGAATAAAGGGAATTTTCATAACATTTGAATATTATTATTAATAATAATAATAATAATAATAATAATAATAATATTATTATTATTACTATTATCTTAATTATTAGTATTATTGTCAAAAAATCTATTATAACTGTAATAATAGCAATAATAATAATAAGTATAAGCATAACAATAATAATGCTAGTGGTTATAATATAGTTATTAGTATTATTATTGTTATTATTATCATTATTATTATTTGTACTGGTAGTATAATTGCAAAAATAATTATTATAACAGTAATAATTACAGTAATAACGATACTAATGAAGATAATGATATAAATAATTATTATAAAATCGTTATTATTGTTATTATTATTGTTATTACTATTATTATTGTTGTGGTTATTAGTATTATTGTAAAATATATAGTATAACTCCAATAATTGCAATAATAATGATAATAATTGCAATAATGATGATAATAATTGCAATAATGATGATAATGATGATAATGATGATGATAATGATAATAATGATCATAATCTTGATAATGATGGTGATAATAAGAGGAATTGTGTCAATATATAATATAAAAAAGGTAAAAGAATAACATTCCCAGTAGTAAAAAAAGTGGCAAAATGTAGCCAAATATAGCCTTTTGAGAGTATACTTCAAAATGACGTTTTTTCGATTTCTTTGGTGATTTCGGCAATTATTAGGGTAATAATGATAATCATTACCAGAATTGTATTAATCATAACAATAATGATGATAAAAGTGAGAATAAAGAGAATTTTCATAACATTTGAATATTAATAATAATAATAATAATAATAATAATAATATTATTATTATTATTATTATTATTATTATTACTATTATCTTAATTATTAGTATTATTGTCAAAAAATCTATTATAACAGTAATAATTACAGTAATAGCGATACTAATTAAGATAATGATATAAATAATTATTATAAAATCGTTATTATTGTTATTATTATTGTTATTACTATTATTATTGTTGTGGTTATTAGTATTATTGCAAAAATATATACTATAACTCCTATAATTGCAATAATAATGATAACAATTGCAATAATGATGATAATAATTGCAATAATGATGATGATGATGATGATAATGATGATGATAACGATAATAATTATGATAATCATGATAATGATGATGATAATAACAGGAATTGTGTCCATATATAATATAAAAAAGGTATAAGAAAAACATTCCCAAAAGTCGAAAAAGCGGCAAAATCTAGCGAAATATAGCCTGTTGAGAGTTTACTCCAAAATGACGTTTTTTTTTAATTTCTTTGGTGATTTCGGCAATTATTAGGGTAATAATGATAATAATTACCAGAATTGTATTAATCATAAGAATAATGATGATAAAAGTGAGAATAAAGAGAATTTTGATAACATTTGAATATTATTATATTATTATTTTTATTATTATATTATTATTATTATTATTATTATTATTATTATTATTATTTACTTAATTTA
>NW_023650860.1:2500-5834 GCF_015228065.2 Penaeus monodon | reverse complement strand
TGATAATGAATAGTAATGATATGATATAATAATATAATATAATAATAATACAATAGCATTAATAATAATGATAATAATATAATAATAATAATGATAAAATAATAATATTATTATTAACAATAATAATAATAATGATAATAATAATAATAATAATAATAATAATTACTGTTTATTATTATCATTATTATCATCGTTATCATAATTATCATCGTTATCAAATCATTATCATTATTATTATCCTCTTTATCATTGTTGCAATTATTATCATGAATATCATCATTATTATCATTATTATTGCAATTATTGGAGTTATATTTTCTTTGTAATTTTACTAATAATAACAATAATATCAATTAAGATAACAATAAAAATAACAATAATAACGATTTTATAAAAATTATTTATATCATTATTTTTATTATTATCGTTATAATAATAAAATAATGATATAAGAAGAATGATAAGAACAACAATATCATAATAAATATTATTATTATTATTATCATTATTATTGTTATTATTACAGTTACAATAGACTTCTATGTAATAATACTAATAATATAAGTAATAGTAATAATAATAAGAACAATACTGATGATAATAATAATAATAATAATAATAATAATCATAATAATAATGATAATAATAATAATAATAATAATGATAATAATAATAATAATGATAATGATAATGATGATAACTACAACAACAACAACAACAATAACAATAATAATAATAATAATAATAATAATAATAATAATAATAATAATAATAATAATAATGTTACGCCGGCCGCCTCGTCTCTCTGCCACCAACACGAGGCAGGCTAGGCAGACGGCGTGCTATCCACAGGGTCGTGAACACTGAACAGCTCCAAGAGGCACCAGCACCACAGCGTCCCAGAACACCACGAGAGGAAACGCCAAGTGGCGAGGCAGGGCACGAAATAAACACAAAATGACAGTCTTTCCTTTATTTACACAAGTTATTTACCCGTACACTTTTCTATAGGCACAATACAGGGGGAAACCAGCATGTCACACTGCACGCTACAGCTTATAACAGAGCAACACAAAGTTATATCAGGTCACAAAGGCACACACGAGGTCTTCACAGGAGCAGCACCCAACTCCGTCTCTCTTGGCTTGTTCCTCCGCTCCTCCGCTCACAGCCAGCTGCGTCATGTTTGCCCAGGTCCCTTCATGTTAACACATGCCCAGGTCATCCTTTTCATGTTAACACATGTTTCACACAGAGACAAAGACCCACTGGCGTAGCACTATCCCCCCCTATCAAGCAGACGACCCGTCTGCTCTGTCATATCTAAACCTGAAACAAACTACAGAAAATTTAAATAAAATCAGTTCTCAGAAACACAAAAATCTTTCATCCAGCGCGGCTTTCTTCGCTCTCGCTGGGGTCTCTCTGGAGGAGGTGTGGGCGGCGGTAGATTGGCAGTGGCACCCAGAGGGGTATCTCCTGTCCCAAGACCTGGCTCATGGTCACCATTGACGTCTGCTGCATCGCCCTCACCGTCCAAATGCTCGTCCTCATCTCGGTCAGCGTCTGCCACGTCCTCATCGCCGCTACTGGGGCTAACTTCATCTTCTTTTTCACCATGGCCCCAGGAGTAGCTTCCTGGCCCATGGTAACGCCACAGCCGGTCCACGTGGACAACAGAGGGTCGTTTTCGCCCTCTGCGAATTCGATAGGTGACATCAGAGAGGGCCGCTACCACGTGTATGGCCCCTCCCAGGGGCTCTGTAGCTTCGGCGAGAGCCCTCGCTTCCGACGCGGGTTATGCAGCCACACTCTGTCACCTATGTTGTACCTCACTTCCCTCATGCGCCGGTCATAGGTCTCCTTCATGGCATGGCCGGCTACCTTGAGCTTGCCACGCACTCGTCGGTGCACCTCCACCAGGTTAGTGGCGCTCCGGTGCGCCAAGTCTTCGAGGAAGTCAGGCAACGGCCCCACACCAACCAACTCCTCGCTCCCGACGACTCTTCTGGATGCTCCACTTCCTTACAAGTGCCCAGCTTTGCACCAGGTGGCACCTTCTGGGCCTTATCGGAGAAGTTAGCTACCAACACTGTAACTAACCCCTCCCCTGGTCCAACAAGGCTCCGCCCAACCGCTACGCCATCAGCCAGCTGCAGGTTTTGAATGGGCTCCACGAGGCCCTCTACTCCACGTATCACTCTTGACAGTCGACACCGGATTCTAGACTCTGTCCTGGGGGCAAGGTGCAGTCGCTCAGCCGTAACTACCTCTGCGCAGCCAATCTCTGGAAGCAAGGGTACATCTTCACCGTGCACCTTCACCAGCTTCCGTCCAAGGTCGACACACGCCTTACTCTGCGTCAGGTAGTCAAGGCCCAGCAAGCAGTGCTCGTCCAGATCGGCCACATACACCGGCAGCCGCTGCACCGTGCTGCCCACGCCAATACGACCCTCAACTGGTCCCTTGAGCTGCACACAATGCCCCGTGACACCACACAGTCTCTGTGGTGCATCTGGAAGTCGCATAGTGGCCAACATATCAGGCCGCACTAGGGTCTTCTCAGCCCCAGTGTCCACTGTCAGGTGGCATGGCTTCCCATCTACTGAGCCCTCCACTTGCATCATGCCGGTTCGATGGCAGCTTACCCAAGTCGGGGCCCGGGAACCGAGGACGGCTGGGTTTCGGCCCCCTTCTCCAGCCTGTCCGAGTTTTCCGCCTGTACCACTTCCTTAGCCTTAGGACATGCACTCGGATGGTGACCATACCTACCACAGTCCTTGCAGCACTGCTGGAAGGCATCAGAATCCGTCCGCTTGAGAGGACGTGTTCTCCACTCCCTCCAACACCGACTACGTCTGTGCCCTTCCTTACCGCAGCCCCAACACAAGCCTTGAAAAGTGCTTGGGCTCACCTTCCTCAGTGCTATCTTCTCCACTTTAGACTTCCGGCCCCAGAGGTCATGGCGGGACTGAGCAGCTGGCCCTAGGCCACTGGTTGCCTTCAGGAAGGCTTCGAACTCCAAGGCCCTCGCCAGCGCCACCTGCAGGTCCTCAGGGTGTGCCTGCTTGACGTAGATTTGCAGCTGCTGGTCCTGCAAAGCGTCAACAAAGTAATCGCGGGCCAGGACCACGATCATCTCTTCCGCAGCCGCAGGGTACGATCTCCTTACCAGCGCCTCCACATCCTGCGCCAGCTGGGACAGTGTCTCGCCACGCTCACGAGTCCGCTTCTTCAAGTGGGCCCGATATACCTCGGCCTGGTGGTGGTGCCCGAAACGGCGTTTCAAAGCCTCTGCCTTACTAGATTTTGCCCTTTTTTTGACTTTTGGAAT
>NW_023650859.1:0-5834 GCF_015228065.2 Penaeus monodon | reverse complement strand
TGTGGCGTCCATGGGCCGGAAAGCTACTCCTGGGCCATGGTGAAAAAGAAGATGAAGTTAGCCCCAGTAGCGGCGATGAGGACGTGGCAGACGCTGACCGAGATGAGGACGAGCATTTGGATGGTGAGGGCGATGCAACAGACGTCAATGGTGACCATGAGCCAGGTCTTGGGGCAGATATCCCTCTGGGTGCCACTGCCATTCTACCGCCGCCCACACCTCCAGAGCGACCCCAGCGAGAGTGAAGAAAGCCGCGCTGGATGAAAGATTTTTGTGTTTCTGAGAACTGATTTACAATTACGGTTACTTTTGTTTGAAAGAATTTTGTTTGTTCCTGAGGACTAATTTTATGTAAATTTTCTGTATTTTGTTTCATGTTTAGGTATGTCAGAGCAGACGGGTCGTCTGCTTGATAGGGGGGGATAGTGCTACGCCAGTGGGTCTTTGTCTCTGTGTGAAACATGTGTTAACATGAAAAGGATGACCTGGGCATGTGTTAACATGAGGGACCTGGGCAAACATGACGCAACTAGCTGTGAGCGGGTGGGGAGGACCAAGCCAAGACAGGGAGTTGGGTGTTGCTCCGGTGAAGACCTCGTGTGTGTCCTTGTGACCTGATAAACTTTTTGTTGCCCTGTTATAAGCTGTATCGTGCAGTGTGACATGCTGGTTTCTCCCTGTAATGTGCCTATTTCGTGCCCTGCCTCGCCACTTGGCGTTTCCCCACGTGGTGTTCTGGGACGCTGTGGTGCTCGGAGCCTCTTGGAGCTGTTCATTGTTCACGACCCTGTGGATAGCACGCCGTCTGCCTAGCCTGCCTTGTGTTGGTGGCAGAGAGACGAGGCGGTCGGCGTAACAATATTACATATTTGTATATATAATATATATATTGTATTATATATATATTGGATGTATACATAATATACATACATATATATATATATATATTGTATATATGTATATATATATATATATATATATATATATATATGTATATCATCATCATCATCAAGGGGCTAACGCCGACGGGGGCGCATGGCCGCATCCACCCTTCGCTTCCAGCCACGAGGATCCCTCGAGGCGAGTCTCCAGGCAGGCACACGGCCCATCTCTAGTTCCTCACGACAGGTCTCGTCGAGCTGCCCAAGCCATGATCTCCTAGGACGTCCCACAGGTCTCCTCCACCCAGGGTTGTCTCGCAGAGAGACAACCTGGTGGGCAGGGTCGTCCATAGGGAGGCGAGCTAGGTGGCCATATAGCCTGAGTTGGCGATCCCGGATTATGCAAGTAACAGGTCCCATGCCAGTCTCACGGTGTAAACCGCCGGTTGGACACGTGGTCCTGCCAACTGTACCCCATGATCCGGCGAAGGACTTGTTACAAAAGGGCATCAAGGCGAGACTCCAAGGCACTGGATAGCGTCCAGGTTTCGCTTCCATAGAGCAAAACTGGAAGTATCAAGGCCTTGAAGACACGCAGCTTGGTCCTTCTGCATAGGTACCGACATCTCCAAACGCTCTTGTTGATCGAGTTCATGGCTCCTGTTGCCAGACCAATCCGTCTACTGACTTCCTGGTCTGACAACCCAGAGATATGGACTACGCTACCAAGGTATGTAAAACTTTCTGTGACTTCAACGTCCTCGCCGCAAGCATGGATCGACTGAACGGGTTCCCCTAACAGGCCCCAAAGTCCTGAATCTTGGTCTTGGTCCTGGAGACCTCTAAGCCTAGGGGCTTCGCCTCATTGCTAAATGCATCAAGAGCCGCCACAAGTGACTCCAAGGACTCAGATAGGATGGCAACATCGTCGGCAAAGTCAAGGTCCGAGACCTTAATATTGCCTAGTGTTGCTCCGCACTGACTTTGGCTAGTAGCTCTGCCCATTATCCAGTCCATACAAGTGTTGAAAAGTGTGGGTGCAAGGACACAGCCTTGCCTCACCCCTGAATTAACAGGGAAGAAGTTCGACATACCCCCACCACACTTTACAGCACTTTCAGTACCAGTATAGAGGCTTGCTATCAGGCCAATAATCTGTGTCGAATTCCCCTGAGCCTCAGGATCTCCCATAGCGATTCCCGATGCACCGAGTCAAACGCCTTCTTGAGGTCGATGTAGGCTGCAAGCAACCCACGACCAAAACTCACGACGGCGTTCCACAATTACTCGAAGCGCTAGTATACGGTCTATTGTGGACTTGCCAGGAGTAAATCCAGGACTGCTCCGGTCTCTGGTGCCTCAGTAGGTGGTTGCGGATCCGTTTCAGAAGAATGTGAGCGAGAAACCTTGCCTGGTATGCTGAGCAGTGTAATGCCACGGTAGTTGCTACAGTCCCATCGATCCCCTTTCCCCTTCCAGAGAGGGATAACCACGCCCCTCAGCAGGTCAGGGGGAATGGTACCAGACTGCCAAATGGCAGTCAGGACTGTATGCAGGCCCCGAGCCATAGGTTCACCCCAGCCTTTAGCAGTTCAGCAGGGATATCACATATGCCTGCAGCTTTCCCACTCTTCAGCTTGGAAATCGCCAGCCTAACCTCTGTTAGGGTAGGAGGTTCCTCGCTGAGGTGGGTCCGGCACAGGCACTGAGACATCGCTTGCATCCAAGCTAACTATTGGAGGATCCACCTGGTACAACTGTTCCAAAATACTCAGCCCAACGTTCACGAACCCAACATGATCTGAGATGATCCGTCCATCCGCTGATCGGACTGCAGTCATCTGTGAGGAGGGCTTAGGGTTCAGTTTTCTCAGGGCTTGGTAGGCAGGGCGAAGGTCATTTACCAAGAAATGGCCTTCGACCTCCTCAGCAAGATTCCTGATGAACTGTTCCTTGTCCCTTCTCAGCAGTGTCCGAGCCCTACGCACCATGGAACGACGCAAGGACTCGTTCCCATTTAGCCGAGCCTTGCGACACGCTTCAGTGGCCTCTAATGTCTCCAGGGAGATGGTATTCTGCCTTGTCCTTGGGCGTACGCCAATGGATTCCTGAGCTGCTTCGAGTGTTACGCGCTTGAAGGGACTCCCACAGAGCAACTGGATCCGTCAGGTTGCTGGTTTCTGAGAATCGGTCAGAGACTGCCGTGGCGAACCCACGGGCACACTCCTCCTCCCTTAGTCTGTCCAAGTGAAACACCTTAGGGTGGCCACTGGACCCGCAGGGTAGCCACAAGCAGCCTATGGTCGGTGCCACAGAACTCAGCACTCCGGTAAACCCTGCAGTTCTGGAGGATCCTCCATCGCGTGCTGACAAGGATGTGGTCGATCTCCTTGGCCACTGTACCCGTATCGCTGTACCAAGTCCAGCGATGCGAGTTGGAGCGCTGGTACCAGGAGCCAGAGATCCTCATTTTCTGGGACCTAGCAAAGTCCCGGAGAAGGAGGCTATTCTCGCTGCTGGGATCAGCTCCCGAGCCATGGGGGCCGACAGACATCTCGTAGCCAGCTCGGTCACAGCCGGATACCGCATTGAAGTCGCCCAGAACAATGCGAATGTCTCGCCGGGGGCAATCGTCTGCCACAGATGCGAGTTTGGCGTAGAACGCCTCTTTCACATCGGTTTATGTACATCGGTAGGAGCGTATACAGCAATAAGAGACATGAAGCCAAAGCATGCTTCAGTCTCAATGCCATGATACGCTCATCAACCGGTGTCACCTCGACTACCGCAGGCTGAAGTCGACTGGAGATGGCTATGGCTACACCCTGGAGGTGGTGACCATCGCTGCGGCCCGACCAGTAGTAGGTGTAACCACCCACACTGATCGTGCGCTACCAGGTCTTCTCACCTCTGAGAGGGCAGCCACCTCAACTCCCAGTCGTTTCAATTCCCGCGATAGCAGAGGTAACCGCTCATCCTGCCGCGAGGGACCGGATGTTCCAAGCGCCTACCCGGAAAGCACGCCTGAGGTTAAGCCTCGGGTGGTCACTCCGGGTGCACGCCACCTCTGCCGCCCCCACCAACACAGCCCCAGATAAAGGGGGTCGGCAGGCTGTGGGACCGCCTATCCACCTGTGGGGTTCCCGAGGGCTTTCCCCCACAAGCTTCATGGTGGGTTGGCGCCTGCCGGGGCGCAGGCGGGACGAGTAACTCTCGCTCCAATCCTGCACCCCGACATTTGCCCTCCCAGCGGGACCCACAGCCCGCCTTACTTGCTGGGTGGGAGGGACAACACCCCTCCCCCCAGCATTTCCATTTTTCAAAGGCGTTGCCAGAGGGTCATTCTGGGGGAGGAGGACTGGCAAGGCCCACCTCCCCCGAGCCGCCCCATTTCCCCCGGGTGGCTAGGGGGCAGGAGTTGGTACGAAGCCAGAGCGTGTCCACACGCCGGTGGGCCATAACTCCGTACCTCTGGGGCCTCCTGCTGCTCCGAGATCCCCCACAGATTTAGCCTGGGACCGCAAGGTACCCCAGTTACCATGGGTGGCCACGAGGAGGCACTGCAGAAGTCTTAATGATGGAGAGGCTGTGACCTGGCAGGGGAGACTTATGCGGAAGCTGCTCCCTTTTTCGCACTGGGCTAGCCAGGGGTGGAAGCTGCAAGCGAGAAGGCATGCAAGCACTTAACACTATCTAGGCTACCACACCATCGCTTCACATCACCATGCACGTGAAGCACCCACCCATCTATATATAATATATATATACATATATATATATATATATATATATAATATATATATATATATATATATATATATATATATATATATATATATATACATATATATATATATATTCATATATTTATATTTTTTTTATATACATGTATATATAACTATATATGTATTATATATACATATGTATTTGAATATTATATATAATATATATATATATATATATATATATATATATTATATATATATATATATATATTATATTATATATTATATATATATATATATATATATATATATATATATATGTATATATATACATATATATACATATATATATATATATATATATATATATTTATAAATTATATTCATATGTATATATTTTTATATATATATATAGTATATATAATATATATATGTATATATATAAATATGATATATCATATATTATAATATATATATATATATATATATATATATATATATATATATATATATATATGTGTGTGTGTGTGTGTGTGTGTGTGTGTGTGTGTGGTGTGTGTGTATATAGTTATTATATATATATATATATATATATATATATATATATATATATATATGTGTATATAAGTATATATATAGTATATATATGTATATATATGTATATATATGTATATATACGTATTATATATATTATATATATATATATGTATGTATACATATATATACATGCATGTGTAAGTATCTACCTATCGGTGCATCTCTATTTTCTTATTAATGCACCTAGTTATCTATATATCAGTTAGTTATCTATATATCTATGAGAAAAACAAAACAATAACTAAAAAAAAAAAAAAAAAAAAAAAAAAAAAAAAAAAAAAAAAAAAAAATTTAACCATAAAAATAAAAATATTTAAACAAGAAATAACACAGAAAAATTAATAAAATATCAAGACCACGAATCCGCAAGAATCCTCACAAATCCTGACGATAATCCGCGCGAATCCGGCTTACAAGAACGTAAAAAAAAACGTCAACAAAGGGAGAAAAACAAAATAAAACAATAACTAAAACATTTTACCATAAAAAACATTTAAACAAGAAATAACACAAAAAAAATTAATAAAATATCAAGACCACGAATCCTCACAAATCCTCACGATAATCCGCACGAATCCGCGTGAATCGGCTTACAAGAACGTCAACAAAAAACGTCAACAAAGGAGGAAAA
>NW_023650857.1:25000-32120 GCF_015228065.2 Penaeus monodon | reverse complement strand
ATTTTATTTTAAATTTTTTTAAAAGATATACCACGAATTATGAGACCAATCAGGTTAACGGGCGTGTAGCTCCAGCCATCAGAGTCGTTCTAGGTCATGCCCCCTTGCAGTGATTTTCAAGGGCGCGAGAGGTCCGCTCACGACTGGTTGGACATACGCTCCCGTGACCCCCCCCCGATTTCGTAAAAATAATCAAAAGATAAAGTATTTCTCTCCGTATTTTGTGGTGGTGTTGGCGCAAGTAGGAAAGAACAGCCAAAGAGCATTTTCTTGTGGCACGAGTGAAATATATATTTGTAACCTATGATTATTTGATAGATTAATAGCCGGTAATTAAGTATGATAATCCTATGCTGCAATCCAGGCAGTCAGCCTGTTAAGATATAAAGATAATAACCAGCAAAGCATATGAAATAATATAATATAATAAATGAAATAATGTATATACGCATGAACATATGAATCTGTATAATGAGCATGAACAGATATATGAAACACAATACAACTGAATAATGGAAATAAAATAAAATAATTGAAAATGGTAAATGAATGGATGATCTAATGTGAGAACATTATCAATAAATATATTTGATGATAATTAATAAAAAATGGAGATGATGATGATCATCATCATTGCCATCAACAGTAGTAGTAATAATAGCTGTAGTAGTAATATTATTATTCGTCATCATAAGCATCATCCTCATTATTTTTTTCATTGATGTCATTATTATGATTAGCATTATTGTAATTGCTATTACTATTATTACTGTTATTACTATTTTCATCATCATCATCATCATCATCATCATCATCATCATCATCATCATCATCACATCATCATCATTATTATCATCATCATCATCATCATCATCATCATCATCATCATCATCATCATCATCATCATCATCATCATCATCATCATCATTATTATCATCATCAATCATTATTATTATTATTACTATTATTGTTATCATTATTATTATCATTATTATTATTATTATTACTATCATTATTATTATTATAATATTATTATTATTATTATTATTATTATTATTATTATTATTATTATATTATTATGATTATTATTATTATCCTCATAATTATTATTATCATTACTGTCATTATCATTATCATGATCATTATCATTATCATAATAATAATAATAATAATAATAATAATAATAATAATAATAATAATAATAATAATAATAACAATGATAATAACGATAATGATAATAATAATAATAAAATAATAATAATATATAATAATAATAATAATTATTATTATTACTATTAATATCATTATATTACTATTATTATCATTATCATTATTATTAGCATTATCATGATTATAATATAATTATGATTATTATGATAATAATATAGTAGTAATAATTATTATTACTAGCTTTATTATCATTTCTTAAAAATTATTGTTATTACTATTGTTATTGCTATCATTGTCATCATTATGATCATTATCATTATTACTATCATCATTACTGTTATTACTATCATTACTATTACCATTATTACTATTGTTATTATTACTACTGCTACTACTACTACTACTACTACTATTATTATTATTATTATTATTATTATTATTATATTATTATTATTACATTATTATAATCATCATCATCATTATAACATTATATTATCATTATTATTACTATTATTATTGCGATCATTATTGTTATCATTATCATTATCACTCATTATTATTGTTATTATTGTTAGTATATTATTATCGTTTTAACATTATTATTATCACCATCATTATTATCAATATTATTACTAATTATTATGTTTTTTATTATTATTACTATTATTATTGCGATAATTTTTGTTATCATTATCACCATCATATTTTATCATTACTGTTACTCTTATGTTATCATTACTGTTATTATTATTATTATTATTATTATATATTGTTATTATCATTATTAATTATTATTATTGTTGTTGTTGTGTGTGTTGTTGTTGTTGTTGTTGTTGTTGTTGTTGTTGTTGTTGTTGTTGTTGTGGTTGTTGTGTTGTTGTTGTTGGTATTATTATCATTATTATTTTTTTATTATTATTATCATTATTATCATTATTATTGTCATTATTACTATTATTACTACTATCATTATTATTATCATTATCATCATCATTATTATCATTGTCATTGTTAAACATGACTATTGCTAGCATTCGTATTATTTCTTTATTATTATTATTATTATTATTGTTATTGTTATTATTATTAGAATCATTCTGATTAATTAATGTCAATTTAACAACAATTACAATAATAGTAAAGATGATGATAATAATAATAATGAATATAATAATAATATAATAATAATTATCATTATTACTACTGCCATATTATTACCATTATCATTATTTTCATTATTATTATTGTCGTTATTACTTTTGTTACTATTATTGATATCATTATTATAATTATTATATTATTATTATTATTATTATTTATCATTATTATTATCTATTTTAGGTGGGAAGGAATGTTTTACGTATTACTCAAGGTGGCGGCAGACCGGCCGGCCACCCACTGTAGTAAAATCCACGTATATTTTTACTTCTTCGATGTGTTTTAATACTCTTTTTGTTTATTTGAGGCTTTTATTTTAAACTTATTTCCGCATCTCTTGTGCCTCGACAATGTCCTAGTTACGTCCTTTATATCTCTTAAATCTTTAGTTCGTTTATAGACCTAATTAACACATGTAGCGAGCATTATGTAAGGCACTGATTTTTTTTTTTTTTTAACTCCTCATGAGACATAAAACCAAGTATGAATATTGCGTGTAATACTTAAACAAAACACTTCGGAACTGGCAAGAATATCTTTATTACTTACACATGTACACTTATAAATCCTGCCCAAATATACCAAGAGCCAATACTTATCTCTGGTTTTCTACAAAGACGAACACAACACAGCAGCCTCAAGGCTTTTCCCGGCCTCTCTGTCTGGAGGGGTTGCTATGCTCCTTAGGTCCACTTCTGGCGGGACCCAAGACATGCAAATCGTTGTTACTAATGTAAGTCTCGTTCGATAGATTAGCGTAAACACAATCGGGCTAATCCCTCTGTTTAGGTATCTCGTGTTTACGCAAAAGATTTTATTTTTATTAATTTAATAAAATTGTAGCTTTTATTTTATAGAGTATTTTAATCAAAATGTCATCGGCACGTCCGTCAGATCTGCTACACCACCCAGCCAACCGCGCCTGTGTCCGCTCTGCCCAGGCCTCCGACCGAGACCGCCATCGTTGGTGCTCCAATAGAGCCCACTTCAGTGCCTTCCTTTCCCTCTTCCGCTGAGCCTTCCAGAGTATCAGAATACATCACCTGTTTATACCCAAAAAAGAATGGAGAAAGGGCGAAAAAAACCCCCTCAAAGCAGCAGCACTATAGCTAGGCCTACGCTCTGATCACCACAGCACATCACACGTCCTCCAGGTGTTGCTGTAATGGCGGCTTCATGCGGCAGCAGGAAGGGCCGGGAGGGAGTCGTGAAGGCCAGGGGATGCGGCTGATGCTTATATATATATATATATATATATATATATATATATAGTATATATAATAATATATATATATATATATATTATACTTAACATATACTTATACATATATATTACATACTTAAATGTATACACACTCACACACGTAATATATATATATATATATATATATATATATGTATATATATGTATACATATATATATATATATATATATATATATATATATATATATATATATATATATATATATATATATGCACACACACACACACACACACACACGCACGCACACACACACATATACACACACATACACACACACGCACACACACACACACACACACACACACACACACACACACATACGTACACACACACACACACACGTACACACACACACACACATATGTGTGTGTGTGTGTGTGCGCGCATGGTTGTATGCATGCATATGCATGCGTGTGTAGTTCCAGTTATAACAGTATTGACACAATGTACCAATGGAAACACAAGTTAAACAAAAATAAAGACTGCATAGAGTCTAGAAAAAAATAAACAAAAGTGACAACAACAGACAAAGAAAAGTAAAGAAAAGATAGAAAGAAAGAAAAAAAGAGAACAGACGAATAAAGAACAGAAACGGCTCGCATGAGCAATCGAGCAGCAGCTGTGTGCAGAGTTTGCAGCCAAGACAGTGGAAACCCTCACACGGGAATCGCAGGAAAGGCATTCTCATCGGTTGCACTCGCCTCCGCTGGCGATAACAGTCATACGCATGCAATTTCCGATAGCGGCACTACTAATAGTGATAATGAAATTAAATATATCAATAATGATACTATTAATAATTATAATAATGATGATAGTAATAATAATGATGATTGTAATAATAATGATAATAATAATGTAAATTATGATGAAAATATTATTAATAAGAATGATAATGATAATAAAAACAATAATGGTGATGATGAAAATAATGATGATGATGATGATAATGATGAAGATAATGATGATGATAATAATGATGATGATATGATGATGATGATGATTATGATAATGATGATAATGCTACTAATGATAACAATAAAATCGTAATGAAAATAATAAAGGTTATGCTGAAAAAGTAATGGAAGATTAAAAAAAAAAAAAAATAATGAATGATAATAATGATAGAAAAAGTTCTTATTATGATAATAATAATAGCAAGAATGAAAATAGTCTTGACATTTATAAGAATTATCAAGTAAAAATGATAATGATGACACTGATGATAATAATAATCCTGAAAAATAGCAATGATAATAATTATGATAATAATGATAATGATATTCTAAATTTATCATAAAATTGACAGTACTGATAATGATGAGGATAACAATAGAAATATTGATAATCATGATGACAATTATCAAGTTAACAATGATAATAATATTCACAACAATAAGCATTAATAATGATGCTGATACCAACAACAACAAGTGATAATAATGATAATACTAATACTAATAATGATGATGATAAAATATAATAATATAATAATGATAATAATAATGATAATATTAATAATAAATGATAATAATAATAATGATAATATTAATATAACAAGAAGAATAATGATAATAATAAAAATGATGATAGTAGTAGTAGTAGTAGTAGTAGTAATAATGACAATAGTAATAATAATGCTAACAATGATAAAAATAATAATGATAATAATAGTAATGATGATAATGATAATAATAATAATAATGATAAGGTATGACATAATGATATTGATAATAATAACAATAATGATAATAATAATGATGATGATAGTGATAATAATAATGACAACAATAATAATAATGACAATAATAATAATAACAACAACAATAACAAAAAAAAAAAAAAATAATAATGATGATGATGATGATAATGATGGTGATATAGATAATAATAATGCTAATGATGATAACGAAAGTAATACTAATGATAAGTTATGATAATGATAATAAGAGTACATTAATGATAATGATGATAATGATAATAAAAATAATAATAATAATAATCAAAATAATAATAATAATAATCATAAAAATAATAATGATATTAATAATGATAATGATAATAATACATAATAATGATAACAATAATAATGTTAATGATAGTAATAATAATAATAATAATAAATAATAATAATATAATAATAATAATAATAATAATAATAATAATAATAATAATAATATAATAATAATTATGATGATAATAATGATTATCATATTAATAATCATTATAATATGATGGTGATAATGATGACTATCATGATAACAATAGTAGAGCAAAAAAGATAATGATAATAATAATATAATGAAATAATAATAATGTTAGTAATATAAAATAATGACAATAATAATGATAGTAGTATTGGTATATACGATAATGAAATTATAATATAACAATGAATGATAAATAATACTAATACTAATACTAATACTAATGTTACTACTACTACTCCTAGTAATAGTAATGATAATGATAATGATAATAATTATATAATAAAAATACACACACACAATGAATAAAAATATCAATAACAATAATAATAGTATTAACAGTAAGATATTAAGATATTAAATTATAAGTAATAATAACAGTAATAATGAAAATAGTAATATTGATAATAACAACAATAATATACGAGTAATAAGAATAAGAATAATTACAATTATTATAACAAATTGGACGCACGGAAATTCTATGGAGAGAGAGAGAGAGAGAGACGTAGAGAGAGAGAGAGAGAGAGAGAGAGAGAGAGAGAGAGAGAGAGAGAGAGAGAGAGAGAGAGAGAGAGAGAGGAACTCCTCTCTCCCTCTTTTATACATGCTTCTCGCCTCTACTCTCCCTTCCCTTTCAACTCTTCTTCTCCCTTTCCGCTCTTCCACGCTCTTTCTCACTCCCAGATTTTTGAAAAATTCACTCCTCCCCTCCCACTTCCCTTCTCTTCCTCCTTAAACTCCCACCACCTTTTTCGCTCTGTTATCCCTTCCCTTCCCCTCTTGTCTATGAATCCCCTTTTCCTTTCCCCTTTCTCCCCTACCTCTTTTTCATCCTCCCCTCTCGGATAGTCGTGTAAATAGTAAGTGTGTATAACTATCATTTCATAGCAATAGAATGATAATGATGATAATTATAAAAACAACAACAACAATAATAATGACAATAACAACACTAATGATGAAAATAATAATGATAGCAATAACAATAACAATAATAATGCTGATAATGATAAAATTGATAAACAACAGTAATGCTGATTATAATATCCTTTCTCTTCTATCTCCTACTTAACCTCCCCTCAGATGACATGTGTACATAAACTGCCGGAGTAACTACTTCAGTGCAGTAATGATGATGATAGTGATACTAATACTATTGATAATGATAATAATAGTAATAGTAAATTTGTAGTTAAAACAAAATAATATAATAATGAAAAAAAAATAATAATAATAATAATAATAATAATAAAAATAATAATAATAATAATAATAATAATGATAGCAAATTAAAGAGAATCATAATAATAATGATA
>NW_023650857.1:0-20000 GCF_015228065.2 Penaeus monodon | reverse complement strand
TAAATACTGCAGAGCTCAAAGGATCTCTAAAAATTTTTGCACTGGAATTTCCAGAGGAAGGCCACTTGTGTGGATTCCATCTTCTTTTTACTTTGATGTATTTTGTTATTATCAATTTGTTTCAAATGATCGTTGTATTGTACTTATCACTATTTTTATGACTATCTTTAACATTATTATTATTATTATTATTTTATTTTTATTATTTTTATTTTATTATTATTATATATAATTATTATTTTATTATAATTGTCGATACTTTATTATTGTTATTATTTATTATTATTATTATTATTTTTATTATCATTATTATTATTATATTATTATTTATTATTTATTATTATCATTATTATTATTTATTTTCCTTATTATTATTATTAATACTACTTTTTTATTATCATTATTATTATTTTTATTTTTATCATTATTTTTATTATTATTATAATAATAATAATAATAATTTTTTTATTATTTATTATCATTAACATTATTTTTACCATCATCTCATCATCATCATTATTATTAAGATAATAATAATAATTAACACAACAACAACAACAACAACAACAATTATGAAAAAAAAAGATAATAATAATAATAATAATAATGATAATAATAATAATAATAATAATAATAATAATAATAATGAAAAATAATAATAATAATATAATAATACAATAAAGTTATTACTAAATTTTTATTGGATATTAATAATATATTTTTTCCTTTTTAATTTTACTATTACTATAAATTTTTATAATTTAAAATTACGATTTTTGTTATTACTACAACTACTACTATTATTATTATCATTATTTAATTAAGATAATAATAATAGATATTATTTAACACAACAACAACAAAAACAACAACAAAAAACAACCCCAAAAAAAACAACAAAAACAACAATAAAAAGTAATAAAATAATAGTTATTATTATTTATTATTATTATTATTATTATTGATATTATCAATATTGTTTCTTTATTACGATTATCACTATTGTTGTTAATATTATTATTATCATAATTATGATTACGCTTTTGTTATTTCTGCTACTACTACTACTACTGCTATTATTATTAATAATTATTATATTGTTATTATTGTTATTATCATTGACATTGATATCGTTATAGTTATTATCGTTGTTATCACTGTTATTATTATTATAATTATTATTATTATTATTAATATTATTATTATTATTATTATTATTATTATTATTATTAGCATTATTATATACTATTATTAGTATAGTAGTATTAGGATTATTACCATTCTTATAATTCATATCATTATTATATTCATCACTTTTGTTTTCAGTATTTTCATTAAGAAATTTCTTCTTCTTATCATCATCATTGTTGCTGCTGTTGTTTTTATCTATTTATTATTATTATTATTATTATTTTTTATTATTATATTATTATTATTATATTATTATTATACTACTACTTTCTACTATTTTCGTTATTATTTTATCATCATTATTATCATTATGGTTATTAATATAATTCATTATTGTTTTTATCATTGTAATTGTCATTGTCATTATTATTATTTACTAATTATTATTATTTTTGATATAATAATATAATAAAAATAATAATAATAATAATAATAATAATAATAAAAATAATAATAATAACAATAATAATAATAATAACAATAAATACATTCCATTATTGTTATTATTAACTATAATAATATATCATTATCAGCATTATCATCATTATCATTAATATTATTATCTTACTATTACTGTCATCATTATTATCATTATTGTTAATGTCATCATTATTATCGTGATTGTTATTATTATCATTTTCATTGTTATTTTCATTACTATTATTACAACTACTATATCATCATTACTATCATTATTGCTTTTATTATCTATATCATCAAAACTGTAATAATAATTATTATTACCATTATTTGTTATCATTATTATCATTACCATTATTATTATTGATAAGATTATTGCTATCACTGTTATTATCATTATCATAATTATCTTTATTACTATTTTTTCTCATTCTTATTCTTATTATCATTATTCTTATTCTTATACTTTTTATCATTATTATCAAAATTAGTATTATTAGTATTATCAATATCACTATTAAAATTATTGTTACTATTATTATTATTATCATTATTATTGTTATTAGTATAACTCTTATTATTATCATTATTAGTAAGTAGTATTGTTACTATTATCATTGTTGTTATTATTACCACTACTAATATTGTTATCCTGTTTATTACTTTTATCCTTATCATTATCATTATTATTGTTAAAACACTTTAGTATTAACATTATTAACATAATCATTGTTATTATAATTATTGTTATCTTCATCATTATAATTTATATAATTATTGTATTTATTTATTATTATCATTAGTATCACTATTTCTATTATTATGATTACTGCTATTATGATCACTATTGTTATTATTATTCTCATCATTAGTATCACATTATTATCTCTATCATTGTTGTTATTAGTATTTTCATTAAACATTTTCTTATTATTTTTGTTATTATTATCATTTTTATCATTATTATTATCATTTTTATTATCATTATTATTATTATTATTATTATTATTATTATTATTAGTATCATTATTATATTATTAGTATTAGTATTAGTATCATTATCATTATTAATATTATTATGATCATAATCATAATGATAATAAGAAAAAAATAACAATATTAATAATAATGATAAAAGTAATAATGATAATAATAGTAACGATAAGAATAACATTATCAATAATAATAATAACAACATTAAAAATAAAAAGAATGAAATTTACTATTAATATATTAAAATTTTTTTTGTTTTCATATTTATTGTATTTCTATTATTTCTATTATCACAAATTTATGATTATTATCATTTTTTATTTTTCCTATTTTCATATTATCATGCTATTATCTAAAACATTTCTGTCTTTATCGTTTTATTTCTATATCTCTTTATTGGCTTACTACTATATTTAATGTTGGGGGGAGGGGGGTTTGAGTTAGTGTTATTTGTCTAAGCTGGGAAAAGGAATTGGTGAAAAAAGGGGTTTAGGGCGGGTGTGGTAAGGAGTTGATTAGATGAAGGAATTATGCATGAGGAAGAAAATAGGTTTTTAAAGCGAAAGGGGATTCTGAAAGGGATGTCGATAGGTTGGGGGTCGGGGGAGGGGGGGATAGGGGGGGAAAGCAGGGTTTACGGGTTGTTTCAAAACGGGGCACGAAAATAGGATGTGGGGGAATAAGGGGGGAAACATTACATAAGGAACAAAGGGGTGGATCAGTTTGTGGATCAGATAGGAGTGTTTTAGACGGGTGTGGCCAATCGTAATGGGGCGAGGGGGGTCTCCCAAGTCTGTTCCGATGAAAGGGGTTTTTGCCCAGGAGGAGTAAATAGTTTTACAGAAGAAAATTTTTTAGTGGGGGGGCTTGACCAAAAAATTGCCACGATTATAAAAGAGGTCTTAAAGTGTGGGTAAAAAACCCGTGGCTGGGATCTGAAACGGGGTTGGTATGATGTGGACATAAGGCGGGGTGCTATGTATCTCCCTGTTCATTGGGGGGGATTCCAACGGGGCGGGACCCAGAAAATTTGATTGTTTATGGCGTGAAAAAGGTAGAAACCGTTTGGATTTTAAAAACAAGGGGGGGTTGGGGGTGTGTATTGACTTTTTAGAGTTAATGAGTTACGGGACAGTAAAAATTGTAAAAAAAGGAAGAGGAAGTAGTATATGTTTTTTTAGACAAAAAGGAGTGATACAGTTTGTATAAGGACACGGGTTTCAGGGGGAAGGGGTTTTTTTGAAACGGTTGGAAAAAACGAAAAACCAGCACCGGGGGGGTTTTTTGGGCCATCAGTATATACGTGAATACTGAGGAATGAGGGGAACAGGTAGGAAATGTTGGAAGGACAGTAGGAGGGATTTTTGTTTTTGGTGGGTCGGGGAAAAACAGAAACAAATAGGGGGGGGTGAGGTATAAGCCGGGGGGGGAAACGGAATGGACGGGAAAAAACGGGGTTGGGATGGGGGAAAGGGGAATGGAGAGGAGGGTACCATGCAGGGAAAAAAGGAGTGGGGTAATCGGGATGAAGCAAAGGAAAGAAGAAGGGTTGGGGGTAGTTAGTTTAGTGACAAAAATTGGTGGAATGAACATAGCATGGAAGAGAAAAGGGGCAAGACGCGAATAGAGAGGGTAGCCTGATTCATGTAAAAGGTCTCAACGGGGAGGAGCGAAAGGCGCCTGTGCTAAGCGAAGACCACAGTGTGATTGTATCAAGGGGGAAAGGAGGAATTTTGAGGAGAGGATAGATAGGGCACCATAACAAGAGTGGAGGGGATCAAAGCAACATAAGATAAGGGAGATTTTTTGCGATCTGAGCCCCCATGATATAGGGGAAATAGTTTTTAAGATTGAAGACGGCGGAAGCTTTTTTTAATGTGTAAATATGGTCTCCCGGGACTTTTTGGATCAAAAATGACACCTAAATTTGCCAAGGAACGAATGGAGTGGAGTGCCATATAAGAAGAGTGGGGGTGGGGGCCCTACACGTGAACGGGGAAAAAAAGAATGGAGAAAGTTTTTGAGGTAGAAAAGGGGAAGCCAGGGTTTTGGGGGCCCGGGAAAGATACGATGAATTAAAGATTGAAAAAATTTTTGTAAGAGGTATGGATGTGTAAAGGGGGCATAGATGATTAAAAATCATAAAACAATAGTGAGAGGGGGCTCCTGGTGGAAAAACGAGAAAATTCATTAACACAAGAAGGAATAAAGGGGTATGAGCCACGCCTTGGGGACACCCGATTGGGGAAAAGAAAGTGATGGGCAGAGGATTTTGACCTGGAGAGGAAAGGCTTTATAAAGACACCCGTTTCCACTATGCCTAGAGAGGACAATTGTTGGAAATAGGTCCCCGCCATATCGTATCATTCTTTTTCTAGATAAAAAAAAATAGCTAGTACGGTTTTAGGCTTGCAAATGCAGATGTAATATATGTCTCAAAATGAGAAGGGGGTCAGTGTGCTTCTGGCAGGGCAAAAAACCAAATTTGGGGGAAGGAGAGAAAAAGATTGTGAGATTCAAGATACCACATTAAGCGGAATTTTCACCTTTCGCTCAAAAGTTTGCACAAGCACTAGTTAGTGCGATGGGCGATAGTTTGAGGGGGGGTACCCGATTTATTGGGTTTCAGGGGGGGAAGGATGAGAGCTTCTCCCCCAATTAAAAGGGGAAAATTTCCTGTGCCAATGTGGTTGCAAATTTTTAAAGGAAGGAAAAGGAAAAGATGGGAGTTCCGGAGCATACGGTGGGAAATACCGTCAGGGCCCATGAGTGTTACGACCGATTAGGGCAGTAAGAGTTCGAGGGAAAATGGGGCTTTAAAGGGACCATCAGAGGTGGGGTAAAGGAAATGGGGGTACGTTCTCTGGGGGTCTTAAAAAAAATTGGGGAGAAAGGTGAAAACAACTATGACCTGGTGAAATAATCACCCAGTTTTTTTAGCGACTTGGAGGGGACCCAAAAGAGGATTTTCAAATGGAGGCCCGGGGCAGGATGGGGGGGGTGTTTGCCTGATTTTTATAAATTCGGTGCCAAACTTTGAGATAGATGTAGAGGATGAAAATTATGAAACATAATTTTGCCACTATTTTTTTTTTACTATCCGGATTGTACAGGGAGATAGCAGATCTTTTTTTAAAGGAGAAAAGGGGCTGATATTTTGATTTGGATACCCCCTTTGTAGCGTAATTTTTCCGGCTGCACTTTTTAAGCGAAGGTTTTAGGGGCAATCAAATTCACCATGGAACCTTTTGGGAGGTAATGGTTTTGGGGTTCGAGGGATAGCTGTATGTGCCTTTTAAAGCTTATTTGGAAATACTGTATCTTTTCTGAAATGGAGGTGGGGGAGGATGAAGAGTATGAATGCAGGGGTGAATGAAAGTATGACAGTCGGCCTATCAAAGACCACGTGGGAGTTAGGGGTGGTAGTATAATAGGAGAAAGGAGAACTGGAAAGTGGTCACTTAGGGAAAGTGGTCAAGGGGACTGACCATGGAACTAAAAGAAAAAGGGACATAGAGAGAGGTCAATGCATGAAAAAGTTTGCGTGCGTGTTCAAAGTGTGTGGGGCTCTGAATTTAGAATAGTAAGGTCACTTGGAGGGGAAGCGCTCTAAGATGGGCCTGGGAGTTTGTGATAGAATCACCCCATAGATTGGGGGATTTTAAGGCCCCATATGAGGAAAGGGTTGAAGTTGGGAAATTAGTTTTTTCAAAAGCAAAAAAGTAAAGGGGGTTTGGAAAGGGGGGAGGGGTAGACTGTATCACTGTGATCCAACGTAAAGGAAAGATACGGAAAACAGTGAAAGGGACATTGGTTTGAAAGGGGTGTGTGACATAGGTGTTTTCTGTTTGATAATTTGGATGAGAATAAAGGGAATGTGGGGAAGAAAAAAATGAAAATTTGGGGGATTGGATTGGGAGGATTGAAAAGAAAGGTCTCTTGAAGGCTAAAAATGATGGATTTTAAGGGGAAAGGATATGACGAAGTCGGGGCTGGGGGGAGCGGAAACCACAAATTTTCCCCAAAAAGGGATTTTATACTTTACATATAGATTGTAGTACGCGTTGGAGATTTTGAGGGGGAACAGCTAAAGGGTGGAAAAGGGATTGAGAGGTCTGAGATGGGAGAGGTGTGGGAGTTGGTGTTCATGGAGGGGTATTAGGAGATGGAGGGTCGGGGAAAGGGGAATACTTGTGAAAAAGGGGGATCACGTGTGTATCCAGGAGGGAGTGGAAGGGTAGAGGGTGGGGGGAGGGTTAATGGGGGGCGGTGTTGGGTTGGGGTCGGGGGGGATGGGCTGTTTTGGGAGGGGGTGGGAGGATTGGGTGTGGGGGGGATATCGTTAGGAGGGGGTGGAATCAGCATTTTACTTGGTGTGTGGAAGGAGCAGTTGTTTTTGGAGGTTTAGTGTCAGTTTTCATTAGGTAATCAAAATTTTTTAAAGGTTTTTCTGAGGAGTTTTTGGGGGTTTTTTGGGGGATAAAGGTTTCTTGTGAGGGGGGGAAAGAGGGGGCGGTGTTAAAGCAAGGAGCAAAGGAAAGTGGAGGTGATTGTGTGGTGGGGGAAAGAGGGGGGAACGTTTGTTCTGTCGTTACAGGGTGCGAGGAGGGAAGGGAAGGGTTGGGGTTGTGTGGTGAATGAAATATCTGTAGTAGGATTGGATGTCTGGATTTGGGATGGCAAAAGATTTGACGGGGAAGGTAGGAGTAGAAGGGGGGGGTTGATGTAGGGGGGGTGGGTTTGGGGAAAAATTGTAGAGTGAGCAGTTTTTACTGGAATAAGGAGAAAAGAGGAAACCACTCGATGTTTCTTGGCGGTTTTCACTAGTGTGAGCCCAAGTTTGAATCGAATTTTGCTACCTAGACTCAAATTTGAGGTGGGAACACCCCCTAAAAAATACATTAGGGGGGCCGCCACATTTGGCATATTGCGTGATTGTGCAGGCAGTTAGAATCGGGTAGGCCGGGTTTGGGGCACATAGGGCTTGGCTGTGGAACGGCAATGTTTGGCTGGGTTCCTAGACGCCAACTTTTTTGGCACTGACGTGGGGGAGGTTGGTATGGACGAACAGGGGGGATTCTCCCCCATGTAGAAGTTAAAGGGAAAGGTCATGCTCGGAGGAAATTTTGGGCTATGTTTAGGTTTCTTTCTATGACCTCTGGGGGAAGGGAGTACATTCCCCTGATTTGCTCATAGTCTGTGAGACCCCACAATCTGACAATCTTTATCATAGTTTGGGGCAATTTGCTGGGGAGTTTAAAAACTTTCCCGGGGGCAAGTATGGGGGTTTGGATGGGGTTCTGCAAGGAGGGGTTACCATATGGTCTGTTATTTTTGTTAAGCTAAGCTTGGTTTTCGGATTTACGTGACAAGACGGGGGGGGTCGGTCGGTACGGAAAGAGATTTTAAACCTACTTGTTTTTAGACATTTTTGGGAAGAAAAAGGGTTTGTCAAGTAGGGAGCTGGGGGGATCAGAAAAACGTCCCTTTTGGCTGCGCTGAAGGGGGGTATTAAAAATGTTGTAGGAAGGGGGGGTAGTGAAGGCGAGGGCGTGACAAAGAGGGAGTTGTTGAGGGAGGTATTTTTAGGGGGAGGGGGGCAATAAGGCTGAAAGGTATTAATAAGGGAGGATGGGGTGGTTGATGTTGGAGGTTGGGGGGGTGGGGGGTGATGAAGAGCTTGGGGGGAGAGTGGAAATTTTCCCCTTAAAGGGTTGATTGTTGGTTTCCTGTCTAGTAGGTTTTGGGATGAGGGGGTAGTTATTGCGGGTTTTCGGACCCGTGGTCAAAGGAGGCCTGGGGTCGGGGAATGGGGTGGGTTTTACACGTTAGGGGCTTTTTGAAAAAGGGGCAAGCCTCTTGCCCCTAATAGGGGGGATAAGTTTTCATTATGGCCATGGTAAGGGGTTTATGTTGGGGATAAAAAAGCCCCACCCCTCAGGGTCCCCTTGAGGGGTAAGGCTAGAAACTAAACAGGGGAATCCGTCCCATGGTCCCTCAGGCCGTTCGGGAGGCACAGCCCCTTTCAGCACGGCTTCAACCCTTAGGGGGTGGATAGCAGGGGGGTTTTGGGTGAAGGACAGAAACAAAAGGTGGGAAGGAAATAAAGACCTGCAAATTTTTGAGTCGGGGGCTGAGTCCCAAGGTTGGGGTTTTCCCCATCTTTGGGCCCCAGTTCCGCCTCCAAGCCCCCCCACGAAAACAACGGGCAAGGGATTGGGGGGGGAAAAAAAATTTTTTTTTTGTTGGCATAGAGGGGGGTTTAACTCAGAGCCGGGAACTTAGTTTTGGGGGAGTAAATATAAATAAAATAATAGTTTTCCTTTATTTTTTTTAGGAAGCTACACAATTCCCTTGGGCCTTTCCGGATTAATCCCCGGTTTAAAAGGAAAACCTGAAAATCACGAAACCCCGAATACTTATCTCGCAGAGCGTACAAAATAGGTCCTCTCAGTTCCTCCCCCGCCACAACAACTGGCCCCAGAGGGGGGAACGTGGGTCTTCCCTCATATTAAGACATAAATTCATTTCTTATTTTTTATTAGTTTTGCTATACACATACACATGGAATTCTTTGGCCATATTAAAATATGATATTTTTATATATATGTTGAAACAAATGGTTTAAAAGTCTTGGGAAAAAATCTCGTAGGTGGCGCCCTTTCACAGCGAAAAAGACCCATGGGGGTCTAACTAGAAATCGTGGCCCTCACGGGGACAATAAACCCCTTTCCCCAATGGAAAATCGCTGTCCCCCAGGTGCATTTGATACAGGCGCAAAAACAAAAACAAAAGGGATACACATCTGTGAAAGATACGAGATTTAAATTTGGCATCATGCATAACCCGGGGGAAACCCCAGTTCCCCCAGATTAATCCTAGTTTGAAATACCCTGGAGAAACCCTTTTTTTCAGATTGTAAAATAAATTTAAAAAACTTTAAAAATGCTATAAACATACACTTACTACGTGCGAAACAGGGGTATAAAATAAATTAAACGCACTAAAACAAACGTAAATAGAACATAAAAAACAAAAAAAAATAAAAGTTACTAAATATAAGTAAAATTAATCAAAGTTCAGGTAACAATAAAATGAAAAATAAAATTAAGAATTACAAAAATACCAAAGTAAACCCACCCGCGACCTGGATCCCTTGCCACATTCACTCTATTCACACCCCGCTCACATCATAGACGTAAAATCACCTTTGCTGCTAAAGACTTCCTCGTTATTTCCCTTCCCGGCAAAATATAATTTGATGGGGGAAAAAAAAAGCTTCGTTGGCTTGCATTACTCGAGCCTTTCCCTCGGTGGCCCGGAGCTCCAATAGTCGAAAAAGGGGGCCCAAATTTTTTAGTGATCCATTGGCCATCCCCCGGTCCTGCAGAGCCCCTCGCGGTCCTACAAACCTTCCTCTCACTAATAACCCCCTTTTTGAAAAACCCCGCTGATGTTTCTCCTTTATCTAGAGTCCGCTTGTTAGTTTCATGAAACTTTCTGGGGGACTTCTACTGCTAGGGGGCCGGCATCAGTGAGTCATGCACCGTCAATTCTTTATTACCACCCGCGCGTTTTGGGCAGACCCCCCGGGAAAATCCATCCCGCCTGTAAGAAGATATAGTGGGGTTTCTTTGATTGATCGACGAATGGCAGAATTCAAAACAAAGCGAACTGTGGCAAAACGTGAAGGTGATCGTCCCAATAAGGCCCCCGAGCGTCCCCCCCGTCCGATTTTGGGTTTGCTCAATCACCCATTCGACTGGGGATATATGCCACAGATAGCGAAAGTTTTAATCCAGAGCCGACAGGACGGACCCATTCACCAGACGAGAACCCAGTCCCTTGTCGGTATGCTTTGTGGGGGGGCCGAAAAGCGTTACGAAATGGTCTCAAAAGCTCCCAAAACGCGACTTGCGAATTGTCACTAATGGTACTAATGAAGAAACCGTGTAGATGATCGAAGATCGACAGAATAGCGAAACCCCCGGCAGAACTGCGTAGATCCTTTGGGCCCCCGACACGGTTCTGGGGGGCCGTTGGGGAGAGGGGCGGTGTAGGGACCAATGCCATCCCCCTTTTTAAACGTTGGCAGGGCCCCACATCCCAACACATACTTCTGGGGGCCCCGTTCATATTGGGAAAAAAACCAATTTCTGCAGAGGTTGTGGTAAACGAAGGGGTTCCCGGATGATCGCAGATGGGGACAGTAGCCAGTGTATGCCTGAGGGTAGAGATGTCGAGGAACAAAATCTGTTTTTAACCCTCTTCAGGAAGAATTAAGGAAATACAGTCCCCCCCTTTTTGATCTCGAAATTCGATAGGGCTGCTGGGGGTTTGGACTTGGGGAGGGATATTCTCCCTCTGCCAGTTTATGAGGTCCTTGCAGATGGGTCCCTCATCTGTTTTTGCCCATTTTCTTGGAGCCCCCTTTACACTAGGCAAGGATTTTTTGCTTCATTTGGTCTCTTAGGTTTTTGCCAGGGAAATATGGTGAGAGAGGCCCCGGCTGTGACGCTAGCCGTGGGGAAATGTTGCAACTTTCAGTTCTTCAACAGGTTTCAAAATAGCAGTCCAGTGTCTCGCACCTGTTCAAGGGGGGAAAGTCCTCTCGTGGGTCATCTACCCACCCCAGGCTAGAAAAAGGTCCCCGGCCATGATTTGAATTCCTTTCTTATAGGCAAAGTGAAGTTCATAAACAAAAATTCATGGCTACTTACTGAGCCCGTTTCTTTTTTTTTTCTTTAAAAAAACAGCAGTAAGAGGTGGTGGTCTGTCCCGATGCTGAACCTCCTTCCTACCCAACACTGAAGGCTCGGGGGCAGCCTCAACAACGCAAATGCCTCCAAATCTATTGCTGGATATCTTCTCAGCCTCCTTTAAATATCCGAGACCAGTAAAAAATTTCTGCAGGACACACCATCCTTGTTCTTCGGAGCAGAAAGGCGCAAGGGCTTTTACCACTGCGTCCGTATGTATCCCAAAAGGGTGCTTAAGTTTGGGGGGCTGAAAAACGGGACCTAAATAAAGCTTCCTTTAAGGTTTCCAAAATGTTCCTGTTCAGCATCCTCCCTGAAAAGTGTGGACTTTTTGCAACGGGTTTGTGGGCGAGCATGGCTGCAAAACCTTTTTTATGCTTCCGAAAAAAACCACATGCTCCCCAAAAAAACGGCCGCACGTCCCCCTTGCCGAACGAGGGCGTTTCAGGGCTATTGCTTTCACCCTTGTCAGGGTGGGAAAAATACTCCACTTCGCCGATGAAAAATCTAGTAACTTGACCGGCGCTTAGCAATCAATTTTCCCCACGTTTTAGTCGCATACCACTCGTCCAGCAAACCAAGGTTTCCGTGGTCTTGTAAGTGTTGGCCAAAAGTCCTTGAGGCCACCACCCCAATCGTCCAGGTACTTAAAGTGTTCGCCAAGGCTGAAAAAGAGTATCAATTCTGGTCCTTTGGGAAAATGGAGGGAGCGTCGACAGGCCAAAAAAGGAAACCCCTAAACTGCAGGAGGTCTCTACCGTCAGAAAATGCGGTCTTCTCACGGTCATTTGGGTTCCGGATGGGCCCAAAAACTGCTCTACTGTCCCAAAAAGAGAACCAACAGCTCCGAGACGGTCCAAGATTTCTGAAACCTTTGGGGGAGGATAACGCGGAGTAGGGGTCTTGTTTAGTCCCCGTAGTCGACGCAGAAACGATGGTCCCATCCTTCTTCCCGGGCGAGGACCACTGCGATAACCAGGGGCTGGAAAATGGTTTAATTTAACCCTGGGGAAGATCCGATCAATTCTCCTCTAATGACCTTTTTGTGGGTACAGGGAAATCCTATTCCGTGTGCAGATTGGGTTTCAGTGGTCGTTTGATGCGAGTTCTATTCTGGGAAATTCTCCCCCCGTCATCTCGTCCCCCGAGAACAACCGAGGAAACCCCTTCAGCACCTCTGTTAATATCTCTTCTAAAATTTGTGAGATGTTTCCATGGCCACTCTCAAATGAGGGGATCGTATCCCCAAGGGAAAAGTAGCTGAACAGAGGGGTGAGGAGTCTCAGTGAGTGGTTCCCCCTGCAAGGGTCATCAAGTGCGGGGTTCTGGAAATATTAAAAAAAGTCCCCTCATAATAAAAAGTTAAGACAACCACCCCATCATACTCATCATCAATGAACCCATCTTTACTGTCACAGTCTATATTCACGCAGGTGGCACTGCATTAAAGGGCCCACGACCCTGTCCTCCGTCGTGGCAGACAAGGGGTTTTTTTTCTGGGATCATAAGGCCCCCAAACCCCCTTTTATCATGATCTCTCTCTCGTGACTTCAAGTTTCAAATTTTTGCTAACCAAGTATCGGACCTGGGGAAAAATTTTCTTCTCTCTGGTCCGTTTCACAACCCAAACACTAGACCTCCGTTCTGAAAAAGAGATGAGGGGCCTCGGTACTGCAAAAAGGGAGCATTTTCCTTCTCAATACCAATGGCGTCCGGGGGCAGCCTCTTGTCAAATTGCTGGAACAAAAAACCCGACGGGGTGGGATCACAAATTTGTTTAGCAACATCACAGGGGGAAAAGTGTTGAAATTTCCTTTCCACATTTTCATTCACTTCTCCCGCTGGGGTTCATGTACGCATTTTGATTTCCCCACGGTATAGTGATCTGTAAGTGCCCATCTACTTCTAGAAAAAAACGCCCGGGGAATTTTGATCGGAATGAAAGGCGATGAAGAGATCCATACCCAGGAGACTTCCCCGGGAAATAAACTACCGTCGCAAAACGGTTCATGGGTCAGCACAAAAACCGGGGGAAATCGAAGGTAAATCAGCCTCGTACCACAGGCTAGGGGGTCCTGCCTCCCTGAGAGACCCCGGGGGTCTGCAGATCCGGGGGTCGAGGAAAAAAAGGGTGTGGTTTTCCCCCTTTACCCGCAGACAATAAGCCTGCCCTTCTGTGTCGTCGTGATTCTTTTGTTTTGAGTTTTGCCCCCACGGCGCGGCTGAAAGGACCAGGGCCACCAAATGCCCCCTCTCGCCACAGCCATAGCATACCACCTCAATAGCCCAATTGTAAGTGTCGGTCCCTCTCGTCGAGGACTTCACCCAGGCCGCTGTTGTTCCCCCGTGTGGATGGAATGCGGGGAGGTCTTGGGTGTATTCACGTCGATGGCTGCCCTTGTCCCGTTTTTTGGGACTCCCCCTGCGACGTCGAGAGCTTTCTAGGGGGTTTTTTCGACTGACCATAAAGGATTTGGGACATCCACTGTTTTCGGGTTGGTGGGAGTCCAAAAAGTGACATGCTTCTGTCGAGGGACTTGCTGCACTGCCAACCCTTGGTTTTATAGAGGTGTTGGAGTCATTGTAAGGGCCATCCGTAAAAAAATCCAAGGGTGGTTAAATTTTCCCCCATGTTTACTGGGGATGCAAAACCTAGTGGCAACGGCTGACCCTGCTTAATGTTGTGGAAGGGTAAGCCCATGATTCGAAGGGTTGCACTTTGAATGGGAGGTAGAATGTCTTATGCCAACGGGGGGGGCATCCCCTGCCCTTACACTTTTGCGCATCCTGGCTATGGTTGCAAGTCCAACGAGCAGCTGGGCCGAACCAAAGTGGGCACCGGGAGTAAAGGTTTTTCCTGAGAAGAGCTTCGTTCCGTTCATGGGGGAACTTTGGCCCTTGGGGTATAGCCTCTCGACTGCTTGGAATAGTCAAAGGGCGACTGCCCCGGTATCATTTTTGACTGGGAAAGCATTTAAAGAAATGCCGGGGGGTACTAAAAGCCCTGAATTTGACCCTTAAAATTTTCTTTTGAAAACTTGCCGGATGTTATGCCGGACAGGGTCCAAACAGCCCATCTGGCATAGCCTCTGCCCCTCCCCCCTTGCCCATTCTTCAAAGCCTCATGGTGGCCGGCTGGTGCATCTTATGGGGAATTTTCCCAAATTTCCCCCCTCCCGGGTTTTTTTTCAGAGTTGTGAGGGAGGGTCTCACCCTAAACCCCTGGGGTTCTCTCGGCCCCCTCAAACTTTGGGGGTGCTGGCAGTGCGGGGTGGGTGAAAACCCAAAGCTGAGGGTTAAAAATACGAGGTGGGTCCTGGGGGATTAAATGGGGAAATTGTGTGCGTTTTTGTACCCACGGGGAAACTTTCCCGCGCCGATGGCTGGCACCGGACATTCTCGTTCTATAGCAGCTATCACTTCTTTTAGGAGGAATCGACTTAGAGCACACTAACTTCATGAAAACTGGTGGGGGGCTGTGGTGCTGCAGCTCGAGGGGGCGCCACTATTTTTCGGTTCTTGCACGGGCGCATCCCCCCCAGAGGGTTCCCCCGACAGCCCCGGGCCGGGCAGGTAGGCGTCGTGGCACGTGACGAAGGAAACCCAGCCCTGTTGGAGTTTTTACCACCATCTTACGAGTTTTCCCTCTTCAACTTTTCTAAAGCACGATTGATGCACGGTTACGACGGGGGCGGGGCGTATTCGTGGGGTGAATAGAGAGACCCCCGGGCCCCGCTTCTTTCCCCAGCAGGAAACCAAACGTGCACCGTGGGTCGAGTCACTGTGGTAGATGGGCTCAATACTAGCACACTCATGACCCCTTCATTAGATCCAGGGGGCAAGGTCGAATCAAACGGGTGGTTACTCTGGGTCCTCCCCTTCAATCTGTGGACAAAAAAACAACGGGAACACTGACACTCCCAATTTACAAGACAAAAATTACATCTTAAAACAGGTTCTTGTGTTTCAAAAATAATTTTTCAGTGCAATTACAATTTAAAAAATCCACATGAATTATTAGTTACAAAACAGGAAAAGACTAATAAAAACCAAAAAATTTTCTACATATCCTAGTAACGGACTAATTTTTCTAAAACAGAATCTGACCATTTATTTTCAATATTACTAATCAAAATTACAAACGCGCTCAATTGGAACATCAAAACCGTGCATACCACCTGTGGTGTAGGGTCCTATCATGACGGCCCCTTTACCCGAAGATTTTACTGGGAACCCCCCCCCCCCCCCTTTTTAATAAAACCTAGAGCTTTTCAAAATATATAACAAACGAACAACGGCAAAGGGGGGTAAAAATTTCGTTAGGCTAGAGGGGGTTTAACTAGCCCAGGAACTGGATTTGGCGAGACAAACATAATAAAATAAAAATAGATCTTTCCCTTTTTTTATAGGAAACAACAATATCCCTTGGCCCTTTCCGGATTAATCCCCGGTTAAAAAGGGGTAACCCGAAAATAAAACGAAACCCGAATACTTATCTGCAGAGGGTACAAAATAGGTCCTCTCAGTTCCTTCGCCCAACAAATGGCCGAGGGCGGGATTTGTGGGTTTCAATCATTTGGGGGACATTATTCTTATTGTTATTAGTTTTTTCTATAAAAATTTACACATGGAGTTCTTTGGCCATATTAAAAGTATAGATATTTTCTAATACTTTTGAAACAAGGTTTAAATTTTTTGGGAAAAAAATTACATAAAAGGGGGCCGACCCCAAGCGAAAACGAGCCAGGGGGTCTAACTAGAAATCGCGGGCCCCACGGGACCCCCTCATTTTTATTATTAGGGGGGCATTTTTAATTTTTATTTTAAATTTTTTTATTAAATTTTTAATTTTTATTATTAAAAACACAAAGTTTTTATTTTTTTTAAAAATTTTTAAAGTTTAAAAAATTTTTTAAAAAAAATTTTTAACAAAATTACAAACATTAATTTTTTCATTTTAAATTTTTTTGGGTTTTAACTTTTAAAAATTTTTTTAAATTAACATATTTATTATTAATTATCATTGTTAAAATTTTTTAACGTTAACCATTGTTAACTGCAGATTAAACTTTTCCCAAACAAAAGGGAAAAACAAATTTTTTACAAAGGGGGGGGAAAAAAAAAAAATTAAAAAAATTTTTAACAAAAAATACAAAATAATGGACGGGGGGGAAAAATTTTTTTTACTAAACAAGTAACACACACACCACACCACACACACACACACACCACACACACACACCACAAAAATTTTTAAAAATTTTAAAAAAATAAAAAAAAACAAAAAATACCTTTTTAAAAAAAAAAAAAAAGAAAAATTTTTAAATAAAAAAAATTTTAAAAAAAAAAAAAATTAAAATATAAAATAATAATTAAAAATATAAATTTTTTTGAAATTATATAAAATATTGGAAAAAATTTTTTTTACAAAAATAATATAAATAAAAATAAATTTATAAAAAATGTAAAATTAAAAATAAAAAAAATTAAAGTTTTAAAACTTTTAAAAAAAAAATATTTAAAATTAATATTTTTAAATAAAAAATAATAAATATTTAAATTTTAAATTTTAATAAAAAGGGAATAATAAAAATCAAAAAAAAATTAAAAAAGAAAAAATATAAAAAATATATACTAATATATATTATATAAAATAATTTTAAATTTAATTTTTAAAATTGATAAAAACAATAACAAATATAAAATTAAAAAAATAATATATTAAAAATAAAAAATTTTTAAATAAAACATTTTTTAATTTTAAAATTTTAAATTTATTTTATAAATATATACATATTTATTATTAAATTAATTTATCAATAATGTTATATTTTTAAAATTATATATTTTATTATTAATATATATTTTTATTTATATAATATATATATATATATTTTTAATATAAAATTTAATGGAAATTATATAATATATATATTAATAATATATATATATATTATTATGTATATATAATTTTTATAATAATTTATATTATTAATAATAAAATAATAAATATAAATTCTATCATAAAATTACAAATTGAATATATTATATATTTTAATATATATAATATATTTAAATATAAAATATTTTAAATAATATATATATATATATATAAATATATATGTAATTGTATAATTCTTAAAAATTTCTACTACTACATACTGACGACTTTTAAAGTCCCAAAAAAAAGAGAAAGGGGGGCGGGACCTTCCCCGCCCAAAGGGGAAAGGCAGCTTTTTGGGATAAAGGCGTGTAACGAACAATCGGCCTGCTTGTTTTAATATTTAATTAAAATATAATATATATATATATAAAAATTATATATTTTAATATATATATGTATGTATTAATATATATTATAATTATTATTTTATATTATATGTAAATTAAAAATTTATGAAAACAAATTTTATATAATATATATATATATAAATAATATAATATAATATTTTATTTATTTAAAAATTTTACATATTTTGATATTATATTATAATATATATAATATTTATAATTTAATATTAGGGATATAGATAATAGTAATTTTACATTATAATATTGAAAAGAGTTTTTTTAAAAATTTGACTTCTTCTTTATTCAATTAATTATCTAATTATGTTCTCATTTTCTTTAAATTTTTTTGATTTTAAAGGGTTTGGCGCTGCCCGATTAGCCTCGGGGCACGTGATTTTTCGGGGCGATTGGCGTCAGCAAACCTGAATATATAAATTATTTTATTTATATTATATATATATATATATATATATATATTAATTATTATATATATAAAAAATGGAAATACAAGAAATATTATAATTTAACAAATTCACTGTACTTAAAATATGCCACGGTATCCCAAACGCGTTTTAATTAAAAAATGTTTTTCCTTTCACGAGGCAAGGGGGTAACAGTGTTCACTCAAAACAAGTGGTATGGAAAGTGCCGATTATCTGGTGAGTAAGACCAGGGTGGCATACCTACGCGCATTACAAAAAGGGGGTAGAGGAAAGTTTTGAAAAAATAAATATCTTTTTAACTGAACATATTTCGCCATATTATAGGAGTTTTTTACAACGGGGTTTTAAATGTTTTCATACTAATAAACCCGATATAAACTTTTAGTATAAACATAATTTATAAGGTAAATATTTTATATAATACCTTTAACACACACACACACACACACCCACACACATATATATATTTATTATAAAATTATAATATATATAATATATTTTAATATATTATATAAAATTATATATACAAAATTAACAATATATACATTATTAACATAATATATACTTATATTAATATATATTATATTATATAATATATATATTATTTTCTATATATATAATATTGATATGACCACACACAACACTAATATGGTGTGTGTGTGTGTGTTGTGTGTGTGTATCTTATAAAGGGGGCTAACCCGAGGGGGCCGCATCCACCCTTTGTTTCCGCCACGGGGGCCCTTATGGCGAGTCTCCATGCAGGCCCTCGGTCCATCTCTAATTTCCCACGACGGTCTGTCACTGCACTCGGCCCCTTTATTTCAATGCTTCACTACATGGGGCACTTCCCCATGCAGTTTTAGATATCACGGGGATGCCCCCCATGGCCGCCCCTGGCTGGCGGGAGTATTTTCCAAAAGGGAAATGGATGAGCTGGGAGGGGTTGCTCTCCATCCCTATTATGTGGATGCGATTTCATGGTTTTCCCTCCTTTTTTCACTCTTAAGGCCTTGTGAAATCCCTGAGTGCATACACATTGTCAAATCAGTCCCTTTTTGTAGGGGTCACAAGGTATTCGTCTATTTTTCTGGGTTTTTTTTTATTCATCACATAATTTTTAAGGAATACCTCCAATTTATCCTCCAATAAAGGTTTTCAAAAATTTCTCCAAAAGCGCGACATAACAATGGTGAGAAGAGTGCCCTCGTACAAGGTCAAGGGGGGTATCTGCAGGGTGGAGGGGCGTTTCCGAGGGTTTTGTTGGCCTTTAGGGAAGGGGAGGCGGACATAATTTTTCTTTGGGCCAGTGGGTCTTTCTGGCATAGTTTTGGGTTTTTCTTTTCTTAGCTTTCAATTCACTAAGTCAAGCGTTTTCGCCTCCTTCACATCACCCACCGGGATCACCTTAGCACATGCCCGTTTTCAGGAATGGATTCAGCAGGGTTATCCACTGAAATGCAACTGAAGTGCCCCTTCAGCCAAAACCCGGGGGTGGGGGTATTATCCACCGAGTCCTCCCCCTCATTATTTTAAATTTCGGTTTTCCCCCCTCGTGGGGGGCTGCAGTGCCTGCCCCCCAACTCACCTGCCCCATGACAGGTGAAAAATTTTGGCACTTGGGAAACGGGATTTGGCTCTAACGGTTACCACGAGTACTTTGGCACTCGGTAGAGGAATTATTTTAAAATTTCCCCTTTGAACAAACTTTTCACACACTACTTCATGTCACGACTGGGGTTATATGACACCAAAAATTTCCCTGAACCCTCCTTTTACAATTCCTTTATTAAAATTTTTGACAAAACCCCGGGGAAAAAAATTTTCCGGGGGGTGGTTTTTAAGGAAACAAAAGGGTAAAATTGGGAAAGCAACGGGGGAAAACGAATAACCCGGGGAAGGGTTT